>NC_056736.1:388676604-388741604 GCF_019279795.1 Protopterus annectens
AGGAATGCAAATATGCCAAGAATTTATTTGGACTGCTGGTTAGAGATTTCCTTCCCACAGTATAGCCAAAGAGAAAGGAATAGGGGATTCCTAAATGGAAGACCAACACTGGTAGAGTTTTAGTAAAATCTAGAACAGAAACCAATGTTTAAGGAATAATTGGAGCATATAAAATGTTGCATAACTATTAGAATCCATCAGAGGAGATTAGGATTGGGAAGAGAGATTTGGCTAATTAGTTCACAAAATCCATGAACGTCTCCCAAATGTACAAATAAAGTCTAGAGGACTTAGGATATTTGCTTGTAAATGTATGTATAGGTATTTTTATACCCCAAGTAGACTCCAAAGATTGTTTTCTCAGGTGTACAGCAAATGGAAGTTTGATCTGGAAGGAGGAGTTAACTGTGAACATATCTGAGTGTAATGAGTTGGCCGACTTTAAAGATTCCCTGCAGACTGCTGTCAGAAATACTAGGTGAGACAATTGGTCTATCTAAGAAATTATTTTTTTGAACTATAATACATACTCTGAATTGCCTAGCACAGTAAGGGCTTGCGGAGTCGAATTTTGGTGGTTGCCAAAAAAGCAATTACTAGATAGTGGAAATCTAAGTCTAAACCAACTTTACTGGAAGTTGCAAATATAGTAACAGAGATAAAACAGCTGGAATTGGAGTCTTTAGAAAAGGGTAGGAGCAAATTTCTTAGGAAAATTGGGAATTGTGGGAACAATACTTGCAGAGGAGGAACAAGACTTCAAAGAAGGCAAGATATGTAATGTTTGACAGTGACTGAACAGATTTAATTGTAAGTGATGTATAATATTTTAAGTACGATTTTGTCAGCATTGTTTGTAATGTATAATGTTTGCTACTCAAATTGTCTGTATGGTTTGTTTTCATTTAAGTAAATGTAAGATTGCCTGTCATACGTGATAATTTGAAAAAGATGTTTCTTTGTTTAAAAAAAAAAGTCGTACAGGAGAAATGTATACCAGTATCATGGAATGATGCATTTGCAACAGTAAGGGAGGGTGGCTTAATGGCTAAGGTGTTTGCCTTACAAACACAAGGCACAGGGTTTGAGTCTCACAAGGAATAATTGGCTAGGCTTAAAATGTCTCGCAAGGGCAGTTAGCTTAGTACTAAACTATGAAACTATGAAACTATAATGCCAACGGACGAGGAAGGTGCAACGCTCATTGTCCTATAGTCTTTTATGCATTAAATCATGTTTATAACCAGATGATTATGAGCTAGAAGCAGTGATTGAATCCCCAAATGACTTGACCATTCTCCAGGATGATTTGTCAAAAATAAATAACTGGTACCAAAATCATGGACAAACTAAATGCTAAAAATGCTTTATTGTATCTTTTGGGAAAGTAGTCTATCCCATTAAACTACCACCTTAACAATATGCCCCTAAGAGTTAGCCTAGTTTGGGATTTGGGAACTTGTGGACAGTCACTACAGTTTATAAACAGTGTCTGTCTAGGGATGTCATTTTTCCCCCTTTGCTCGGCCCAAATTAGGCCAGTTATTGAATATAATGACCCCTTTGGCATATATCTGTCCTGACAAGTGCAGCAACTGGAATACTCACATTAGATACTTTACTGAAAAGGGAACAAGACCTAAACATGTCCTATGTGGACCAACTCGTAGCTCTGTCACTATACTCTTTCCTACAAACTGCTAAGAAGTGACCTGTGTCCAGCATGCAAGGCATCCTCCAACCCAGTACTGACAAAATTACTGCACAACAGCAAGTCAAATGGCATCATAAATACTCTGTCTAGGGATCTAAACCTCTTTTGCAAAATCAGCAGAATGATTTGGAGGGACAGGTATAGCTCGCAGAGGGTATTGCTGTTCTGGAATAGAGACCCCATCCACTTAAAAAGTTAATCCCTATCCACATTCAAGCGCAGCTTGGATTTGTGGTTGTGGAACAGAAAATTTACCCCTCTCTGAGGCAGCTCTTAAATGCTTTATCCTTTGCATGAGTCCTAGCAAATTATTTGTAATGTAATCCTAGTTATTCTTATTGGGGTAATAAATTATCGACCCTGGGATGGTTAAGGGCTGTCTCTAATGAGATGGGACAGGTTAATTCACACACACAAAGGGAAATTGGCTAGACCTAAAATGGCCCACAAGGCCAGCTAGCCTAGTGCTTAACTATGAACCTGTTCTAAACTGATACACTCTGATGACAGAGAAGATTATTAAATTGGCGTTAATTAAAATTAATAGTTGGGGTCTTATGTAGTCTAGCATTTGATGTGGTAAAGACTGCATTAAGACTGGCACAACGGGAAGAAAAATCTCTAATGTTAGTAAATTTGAATTTTGGGAAAGCATTTGATAGAGTGGTGCGTTTCTATTTGGAGAAGGTGCTGATGCAGTTTGATTTCATTGAATCGGTGAGAGGAGTACCTAGCCAAACTCACAAGTTAGATGTCGTATTTTCATAGGTTGTTACTAGGTTAATGACCACTGGGACCCATACAAACATAGCTGCATATCCCAAACCATCTGGGTCCAAAGTATAATGGGCATCTACGCAGGGGTGGGGGGTGTGTGTTAGTAGGGAGGTAACAAAACATTTGCAAGGAGGAGTTTTAGGTAGGCTAATACTCTACTTATTTGAGGGCCTCTATCCAGAAAGGACTTTGGGGCCAAACCAGGCTTAGAGTTACGGTTTCTCATCCCATTATCAAGGTTTCATTTTAATAGGGTCAGAGATGGAACGTATTAAATGGGGAGCCTATTCCTTAGTTTGGTTATCCTTTGGGATACGCATCTGTGTGTCTGGCACATTTTGTCACAGCCAAGTTTCAGGTCCCTAAATCTAATGTTTCTGGTGCTCTTTATTTTGTGCAACAGATTAATCAGCCCTATAAGCCAGGCAAATCAGCCTTTAGAAGACTGTATACAGAGACCGAGCCTGTAGGGGTCGGTGTAGGACAGGGTATTTGCCCAGAATTATCCTGGTTAAAAACCTTTGTGGACGTTTTGACTGCTGCAGGTGTCTGCATGCCAAAGGGCACAATGTATTCAATGATTGGGTTGTTAATGGCCAAGTAGAGTGGTACTAGAACCCCTTTCCTATAAGTTGGGCAGCATAGAAAGATTTTCTTTCTAACTTTGATACATGCTGATTAGAGGCCAGATTGCTGCCTATGCATCTTTCCAGGTCCCTTATTACTGGGTTGACTCTTGGGAGTGTAATCAGTGAAGTAATTAATTGTGGTGATAGTTTCCCAGTGGGTATTTTAATGCAACTTTTGGCGCAGTTTTAAGCCATGGATTTACAACCAGTTGTCTGTTAAACTTCTTGCAAGATGTTGGTGTCTTGGAGAGGAATCTATAATAGCTCACAGTTGACCAGTAATCTGTAAATTTGGTGAGACAGAGGCCTTTACATTGCCATCTACTTCTCAGAAGTCAAGGTTTAAACAGGAGTGGGTCCAGCACACAGCCCTGGTGTACTGTGCTGGTGACCGATCTGTTGGAGGTGGTCTTACCAATCCTGACTTCTTGGATTCTGCCTCTGAGCCAGCTGGCAAACCAGTGAAGTTATGTGGGGATTTATACTTTGCTCATACAGCTTGCCAACAGTGCCTGAGTGTGATATCATGAATGCCTTGGCTAGGTCAAGATAACACAGTATGCACTGTTTTACCCTTGCCCATTGCCCTAGTGGCCCTCTCAAAGAAGTCTACTAGGTTAAGTAGGCACAGCCTTCTCTTAAAACCTAATTGAGATGGGTCCAGTGTCTGTAGGTTGTCAATGTCCTTGTTTCATTTCTATGATAATTCGTTCCATTGCTTTGCGTATTAGACTTGTTAGACTGATGGGTCTGTAGTTCCTTGCGTCAGTTGAAGGTCCGCCCCTGTGGAGGAGGATGACGGTTACAGTCCTCCATTCACTTGGAACATAGCCTGTTTTAAGACTGTAGTTGAAAAGTGCCTCAAGTGTCTTGATAGGTCATGTTTGAGTGTTAAGAAGGCAACTGGAAATGTTGAGAGCCGTGGAAGCGGTTTTCTTGGCTTTAGCTCTTTGACAGCACTTGGTCCCTGCTAATAGTTGGTGGCAGTATGTTAGAAGGGATTTATCTGTGGGAGTTGGGAAGGAGTGTGGGGGGGTGAAGTTGGGCTGGATTTATCAGCCAGTAGATTTATTGACACCATAACTGAAGGTAGTACAATTTACAACTGCTGTGTGCTGACTTTAAGGTTCTGAACATAGCTGAAGGAAGGCTTTGCGATTTATTCTTAGCCTGTGGAACTCTCCTGACCTTGTAGTTGACCTTGTTGGATTTGGATCTTAGTTCTTTAATTCTGTAAAAGCACATTTGTGTTTAATGGAGTTTCTCTTTCTGATTTTTGGCTGTGAGTTGTCTTCTTTTAGTGTATACCCTGTTTAGGTGAGAATTCCACCAGTGCGATTTGTTTTGTTTACTTCTGGTAGGTATGACAGCAGTTTATGCAGCGATTCATTTGGTTGTATAAGGGACTCTGAATAATTCTGCATAGGTAGCTGTGGTCCGACTTAGGGGGAGCTTTTAATTTAGACATCCTATCATTTAATAGGATATAGTTTACTTTAGAATAGTTCCATAACTGTTACTGTTTTACTGGTTTGATTTTTTTTTTCTTTTTCAAATGAGACAGCTTTGTGATCTGACTTCACTAATGGGGACATTATATGGGGGGGGGGGGTGACTAGCTTGCGGTGCAACGCTGTCTCATGTTGGTGTGTACCAGATCTAGTTTGTTTGTTGCTGCTGTTGGAGTGTGCACTATCTTTCTCAGGGTGTTTGTTACTGAAGTTCTGGAAGAGTTGTGCCTGTAAGTTTGAGGCAGTGCAAGTTTCACAGAATATAGAGGAGCAGTTAGTCACCCATGAATAGGGTGTTTGGATGGATGCCGAGTGCCTCTAGTAGGTTTTGGTAAGAGTTGAGAGACTAGTGGCGTAGATAGTGACGTATAGCTCTAGCCATGATATGGTGAGGGATTCATGTATGTTGAATTGCTTATGGATGAGCTATGTAGCCTTGCAATGACTTAGTACTTTCTATGACTTTAAAACTGTCTGTCATAGCACAGATGTCTGCATCCTCCACGGAGGGCTTGAAGGGTGTGGAGTTTTAGGCTGCCAGCATTGAGCAGCAACACCTTAAGGTTGTTTGGAGATTTTTTCACTTAGTTTTTTCTTTTTTTCTTTTGTCATTGCCAAAAAAATGCACTAATGGGGGTGAATAAAGTTTTAGCCAATATCTAAAAGCCTAGGGAGGACAGGTGCATCCCATCATTGGCAAAGCAATGTGGTTTGACCATGTTCTCCCATGCTGACTGATATTGGAACCCTTTGGAGTGACACCAAAAATTAAGCCAGTTAATAAAATGCATCATTTTATGTTCATGCTGTGGCATCCTAGTTGACTAATGCTGTCATTGCAACTTGTATCTGTCTGTGACAAACATTCAGAGAGACATTGTGTGCCTCTTCATATAGTCCAGTGAGGTACGTCTTGGGTCATTTGCACCCACAGTGGACAATGATAGAATCATATTGGTACCTAGGGTGCTGTGACATGTGTGCGCATGATATAACAGATCCTGCCTCCAGATAGGTAACTTATCTTCTTGTGTAACCTGGTTAGTGGGGTGTCTGGGTGTTGCGCAGTGGAAGACCCTAATGACAAGAGTATTGGGTAAAGTATACACTTGCCTTATGGGCTTTGCTCTTGGAGGACCACTGGGTGTAGGGTTATGAAATGTTGGTGTTGCTTTAGTGATTGCTGAGGAGCAGTGTTGCTTGTTAGGTGGCTTTGGTGGTTTTTGAGATTTGGGAAGGTTTCTTTTAATTGCCTCAGTATAAGACTGTGTGGTGAGCGGTGTGTGTGAGGGATATAGTATGGATATGCCTGACATCGTTTGTTTGTGAAAAATTTTGCCTCGAAATAAGTTGTGTATTTAAATCTCTCGTATACAGTGTTAATTTCTTTAATGATTAACTGTTTGTCTGAGTAGATGAGGCAGTTGCTACTATGCCTTAGGATGCCCAACTCTACCAAGCTGGCCACAAAGACATTTGGAAATTGCATATCCATGTTGTCTGGTCTTGTAATAGGATGGACTGTTTTTAACAGGGCTCTTTTAGAGTAGTTTCTGGGGTTAAGGGAAAGATGTTTAGTGCTAGGATATGGTAGTGCTATTCAATGTGTTAAGTAGCTGCTGTAAGCTTATTCCACACACTGCCATACTGTTTAACAGGTTTTGGGCCTGATCCTAACTTTATAAGGAAATTTTATGGTGTAGGTGTTGGCCGCTATTCAGGGCACTGCTAACTGCCACAGCTCAGTGGGCAGCTCTGCGCAAACTTGCTGATTTATAGCAGACTACTGATAGGTAGTGAAGCTAGGTTGAAGTATCTGATCAGAGAGCTAGATCTGAGAAATCTCCTTGGATCCAGTCACCACAACTGTTAGCAGATCCTCTCTTCTTGGCTCCCTACCTCTTTTTAGAACATTCACCAAGACAACACTGTAGACCATCGTCCACAGCATCATCTGTATGATCATCTAAGACTCTGACAGAAGCCAGTGTGGACAGGATGATGAGGAAATTCTTGTTGATGAAGATTTAAACGGGAATTCTTCCGGTTTCGAACCAGTTTGGTCAGGAGACCCTTGTCAGTACTACTGTGCCATTGTTGGCTCCTTCTCTGATTTGACCTTTGGTTTTGGAGCCATTGGATCCGAAAATTCTACAGTCTGCTTCTGATCCAAAGATGGTTATGTTTTCAACTCCAGTGGCATGGCACTGGATCCGGGGTGTTGGAGTCTACTGCAAAGCTGTCGGAGCCATCTCTACTTCTCTGAGCTTCTGTGGTAGACAGCTCAGCCCCGACTACTTCCTCAAGCAGTTAGCCTTCCGTAAGTATGTTTTAGCAGATCAGTCTGTTGCTTTTTCTCGGAGGTGTTTTGTGTTCGAGGTAGTGGAGAGAGTTTTCTCTTTCCCAAGAGTTTGGACTTCTCTTCCTTCAATTCCGACTGCCCAACTACCTTCGAATCTTGAGTCCAGAGTCTCAATTAGCTGTGCCACTGGGACAGCCAGCACAAACTAGTCTCCAGAATACCCAGCTCTGTATATTAATCTCTTCTGGCATTACTCCTGAGCATCCCACTGAAGAAGTTCCCAGGAAGAGAGGGTGTAAAAGGAGGCCTTTAGACTTGCCAGAAGTCTGTCACTGAAGATATCAACTTTGAAGAGGGGGAAAGGTCCCCCAGATCACCACCCAACTGTCAGTTGTCTTATGTACATTAAGATGACAATGCATGGGTGTTCGTTTAAGTAGTTTATTGCATGCAAACCCATCAGGATGGATGGCAGGAACATTTAACTGACTACATAACACAAACTTTTCACAAATCCAATGTGATCCAAAACCTTTTTTTACATCTGCAACTTCACTACCTCCCCTTTATGTAAAGAACTGAGCAGTTTACTTGCATGTTCTCAATCTGGCTGCTCAATCAAAATGGCACTCTTGCTTGCACGTGCTCAGTACTTATATGCCAATTGACTGGAATGCTTCTTAAAGATGCATCTCACACACTGGTCTACATCCTCCATACTGAGCTGTCTCATATACGCAATGACATTTCAATAGGCATGCAATTATACAAACACTAAAAGAAAGTGGTTACGTCCAGGTTTCTGTGTATATGGAACTAGGTTTTGAGATGCTACATTATCATAATAGTTTGGACTGGGTTTAGCAGTAGGGACAGTCTCTGGAGAATTTTCTGCTTGAGGACTTTCAGGAATTTTATCAGGAACAGGGATTGTTGACTGAATGCCCTCTAACAGGAACACTGGACACGTCACTCTGAGAACTGTCACGGGCAAGATGCTGTAACACTGATTCTGATACTGGTAACAAATGCTTCCGATTTTTGTCTGAATTCCATTCCTTGCGATTCCCTAATGTGCGATCTCTGCTCTTGACACACACACTTTACCAATCCAATGTGATCCAAAACCTTTTTTACATCTGCATCCTCACTACCTCCCCTTTATGTAAAGAGCTGAGCAGTTTACTGGCTTTATCATAGCAAGACTTCTGAGACAAATGCTTCAACAGTGGGGCTTTCACTGCTTTGTTTTATAGCACATAGAACCAATAAGTTACTGCTGATTGGCAAATGTGGATTTTCTTCGTGTTTCACTGTTGCAGTCATTACATTTGGGTTATCTGCCTGCAGGTAGTCCTCAGCCGGCCTGAATATCAAAGTCTTGGATTCCTGCGTCAGATGCTGTCTCTTCTTCCATGACATCAGGTCGTCAGGTATAAAACATGCAGCCAATGCCATTACGTCAGTCTTTCTTGCCGCGCAGTGCCCGAAGCAGACACAGTTCGCAAGTGCTGGCCAGGAGACTCCTGAAATTTTCGTTTGAGTTTCGGAACCAAAGTTTTCAAAAAAAGCTAAGTACCCCATTGGGGATCCTTTTTCTTGCTCTTAACCAATGTCAGTAAAAGTTGACAGTTGTATTACCTGTGGAAAGTAAATGCCTCATAAAGGTTTTCATTCGTACTGCATTCCTTGCTTAGGCCCAGACCACGATGTCCCTCTGTTGGTTTTGTGCCTTATTCAACACCCGGGACTATTCGTCATTGGTTCGTTTTTGCAGCAGATTATTTTGGTACTCTGTTTAACTATCCAGAAATGGCTTCGGTAAGCCATCAGACTATCAACATTCCAAAAAAACGTAAAGATAAACAGACACAGACCGCATAGGTTCAAAGCTGCCAACGACGCTTCCGTTAAGCTTAGTCGCCAGTTCGCCGGTACTCTGAGGCACTTTCACAGCCCCTGATAGTTGCTACTTCAGATTCGCAGGCCTCTACTGAGACCCATTCAAAGTCTGGTATACCGCAAGATGCTTCTTCGACTATGGAACCTGCGGATGTCTCTACCTTAGATGGGTCCAGAGCTGCTGTGCAGGCACCAGCTTCTGAGGGTGTATTCAGGCCTACTGACTTTTATTTCAAACCACCATCTTCTTCAAGGCCTAAAACACGACCCACACCTAGAAAACAGATGTCCAAACCGCATGGTCAGGCCAGTATGCATAAAAAACAAATAATGGCTGAAGACCTTATTACTTTAATTAGGGGAAGCCAGCCTTCACCTTCTAAAAGACCTAGAACTGCTTTTCCTTCTGATTCTTCTGATCAGGATTTTGAAATTTGTTTCTTCAGATTACCAGGATTTGCCCTAATCTACCTATGAGGATTCTGATGTAGAGGATTCCATTCCCTCTGCTTCCCTTCCAGAAGATTTTTCTTTTGGTGAAACCTTGCACACGCTTGGGGAGCATTTCTGCTGGGAAAGCCAGGATTACTCTGACTCCAAAAAGAGGCTTAGGGAATTCTTACACCTCCCTCAACACAGGCCTTTAGCTATCCCTCCAGTCCTGGACATCGTAGATGATGCCTTCTTGGAATCTAGCCTGGCCCCAGACATTTTAATACCTGTCAGGCTTCCTGGGAGCTGGAGGTAGAGTACCTGACTCCCACAAGTTCCTCTTCAAGAATCCTACTGCGGACCCAGCGACCATTTCCCAAGGACCTAAAGGCATTAAAGCTACTACTGCCAAAAACCCTGCCCCCTCTGATAGAGATTCCAGGGCCTTGGACCGATGGGGTAAGATGATGTACACTTCTGCTACTTTGACCATTAGGACCTTAAACTGCCAGTTTCATATGTTAAACTATCAGCAGCATATTATGGGACTACTTAAAACAGAAAATTATGATTCCTGACTTTGCTGAAAGTAAAGAATTACAGGATTTCATGCATTCTGCTGAACAAGTTGGCAAACATACTTTGCAGTGTGGTTTGACTCTTTAGAATACTCTTGCAGGGCTGCTGTCACTGGGTCTGTGCTTAGAAGGCATGCTTGGCATAAGGAGCAGAATTTGCCAGATCATGTTGAAGCTAAATTACTGGATGCTCCCTTAAACCAAGACCGCCTGTTTGGCAACAAAGCAGATGAAGTCCTTAAAAAGATGGAGGAAGAAGCTAAATCTATGCAAACGGTTAAAGAGTTCCTGCAAGTTCAGCCTCCCAGATTTAGCAGGCATTGGCCTTCTAAGTATTGGTCCTTTCCTGTCTCTTCCAGGCCTACTCAGTCCAAACCCAGGAACAGCAGATCACCTATGCTACAGTCTCAAGGTACTCACAGGCCTAAGCAGTGGGGGGGGCTCCCGCTTCCAAAGCTAGAAGTAGTAAGACTCCCCCTATGGAAAAATGTCACACTGACTTAACCTTAAACCTTTCAAGCCCTGCTCAACTGCCCGCTCCCCTAGGGGGAGAGATCGCCCTGCATGCAAAAAACTAGGAACTCATTACCCAGGACAAATGGGTTTTAAATATAGTTTTCCAAGGATACAGATTCCACTTCCACACCTTACCAACCCCAAACGGTTGGCCAGACCTACCCTCAAATCAGTGGGCAGAGGCTCAAAAACAGGTTCTCTCTCTTCTAAGTATCAGGGCAATTCAACATGTCCTAACAGAAGAAAGGTGACAGGATTTTTACTCAAGACTTCCTGGTACCCAGAAAAGACAGCTCCTAGCGTCCTGTCCTGGACCTATCTATTCAAAACACCTTTTTGGTAATCCCAAAATTCAAAATGCTAACACTTCAACAGCTGGTTCCTCTTCTAGGCAAAGATGCCTGGTTGGCAACCTTAGACTTAAAGGAAGCTTACCTGCACATTCCAATAAGGGAATCTTGCAGGAAATACCTACGCTTCAGAGCAGGCTCCATGCACTGTCAGTTCTCTGCACTTCCCTTTGGCTTATCTACTGCGCCCAGGGTATTCACTAAGTGTCTAGCTCCAGTCATTGCATTTTGCAGACAAAGAAATATTCAGATATACCCATACCTGAACGATTGTCTAATTCAGGTAGAAAGCCAGGACATGCTACTAAAACATCTGGCATTTGTAAAGAAACTTCTAACCTCACTGGGGTACACCATAAACAAAATGAAATCTCGTTCAGTACCCTGCCAACAAATTGTATTCCTGGGAGCAAGCTTGAACACAACTTCCCAGATGGCTTACCTCATGCCTGAGACACAAGTTTATTCGACAGCCTACTTCAAACTACTGGCCACAGACCCAGCTATCTGCAAGGAAAATCCTGCAAGCCCTGGGGTTCATGGCCTCTTGCATTCTACTAATTCCATATGCAAGACTGCATGTGAGGAAACTACAATGGTATCAACATTCTCAGGACCTAGTCAGAGTCCTATCATTCCTTGCATAAAGACAGAGTTCCTTTGGTGGCAGAGGCCTGCTACCACAACAAGGGGCTCCCATTCACTCTACTCCCTGCCGTCCAAATCCTAACAGACTTGTCAGACTATGCATATGGGGCTAACTTGGCAGGGCAGTGTATTCAGAGCAAATGGAACTAGTCAGATGCACCTGCACATCAGTCAAAAAGAAATGTTTGCTGTACAGAATTCCCTGACAGCCTTCATGGACCACATCCTTCCAGGACAATTATTGGTAAAGACAGAACATCACTGTTATATGGTACATAAACCAGCAGAGGGGGGAACCCACTAGTACCCCCTCTACAGACTAGCCATGGCTCTGTGGATCACAGCCTTGAGCTACCAAGTGCAACTACAAGCTTAATTCCTGCCAGGCAAGCTAAATTCCCTGGCATACCTAAGCAGAAATCTCATGGACCCACGTGAGTGGAAACTGGAACCAAAGATATTCAGCCTTTTGAGAAACAAATGGGGGAATCCAGAGATGGACCTATTTGCCTCCCCTCAAAACTACCAAATGGACAAATTCTGCACAAGGACTTCCTGCAGTCAAGCTTGGAAAGTGGCTGCCCTGTCCTTCACCTGGGAAAGCATCTCAGTTTATGCCTTTCCCACTCTGCGTCTCCGCTCGAAAGTTCTGCTAAAGATCAAACAGGGCAAACCAAGGACAATATTGATTGCAACACACTGGCCATGCCAACACTGGTACCCCTCTTGTGCAGTATGTCACAGCTGGAACCATGGCACCTGCCTTAGACCCCTTCCGTGCTGTCCCAACAGTAAGGCCAGATTCTGTACCCTCATCTTCAAACCCTGAACCTTGCAGCCTGGCTAATTCCTTGAGCTCTCCAGTAATATCCCTTGAGCTCTCCAGTAATATCCCTATGTAAGCAGGTGCTAGATGTCATTCTGGAGGCAAGGAGGCCTAGTACTAGAAAATCCTATGCTGAAAAGTGGAAAAGATACTGTTCCTGGAGCCAGACTCAGGGAATGGGCACAACGGTGCCCAATTTACCGCATATTCTTCAGTACTTAGAGATGCTCCACAAGGGCCTTTCCTTCTCGACAGTTTCATGCCTCTGCCATTTCAGCTCATTATAATACTGAACCATCCCTCTTCTCACCCCCTGGTTAAAGCAATTCCTCAGAGGGGCCAAAAATTTAAGACCACCCAGGAGAGCCCCTACGGCCTGGGATCTTAACTTTGTATTGGAAAAGCTCACTCTACCTCCTTTTGATCCAGCTGCAGCTGCAGAATTGAAGTTCCTTTCTTGGAAAACAGCCTTCCTTCTAGCCATCACTTCAGCAACAAGAGTGTCTGACTTACAGGCCCTCATGGCAGTGGAGCCATTCATCATCTTCCATGCAGACAGGGTGTCCCTCAGGACCAATCCTTCCTTTATGCCCAAGGTGGTGTCTAGTGTGGCCCTTAATCATTCCATTCATTTGCCTACTTTTTTCCCAAATCCGCAAAACAAAGGAGAACGAATACTGCATTCTTTGGACGTACACAGGCAACTTAGATTTTATTTGGACAGGATTAAGCGCCTCGGAAAATCTGAACAGCTGCTAGTGGGCTTTGCTGCAGGGGCATTGGGGAATGCCACTTCAAAGCAAACCATTTCTAAGTGAATAGCTCATTACATTCATTTCTGCTATAAGCTCCATGGAAAACCTACCCCACAAGGGGATAAGATCACTCTCCACCAGGGCTACATCTACAGCCTTTCTCAGAGGTGTCCCTACCAGGGACATCCTAGAAGCGGCTACCTGGAGCTCTGTACATACCTCCACCAAGCATTACCACATACCTATTCTAAATCCAGAGCTGGTTTTGCCACTGCAGTTTTGCAGGGCTTAATAGCTGGTCCTAATGCTTTCTAACTTCCTCTTTTCTTCCTTAGCTTTGGGAATCAACCCAAATATAATGACTTCAACAGTGAAACACGAAGAACATAGTACAATTGTGTACACTTACCATAAATGTAGATGTTCGAGTGTATTCACTGTTGCAGTCCTGGTTACCCTCTTTCCAGCCCCCCTGACTTCTGGCTATACCTTTCTTCTTATTTAATGTATTTCAGCTTTCTGGTGTATTTGCTTTTTGTTGGAGGTGTATCCTAACATATAATTGCTTTCCATTATGGGGGAACCTGACATCTGGAGCAAGAAAAACTGATGTAATGAAGTCTGCTGCATGTTTTATACCCCTGATGACCTGACGTCATGAAAGAAGACAGCCTCCGATGCAGGAATCCAAGACTTTGATATTCAGGCCGGCTGAGGGCTTACCTGCAGGTAGATAACCCAAATGTAATGACTGTAACGGTGAATATACTCTAACATCTACATTTATGGTAAGTGTACACAGCTGTACTTTCTGGTTTGTCTCGGCATAAGTTTCTGGGTAGGTGAATCAAGATGATCATCACGAGGAATGTTTGAGATTTAACAAGTTTAGAAAATTTTGGTTTAGTCATGTCTGGATTTCTCTAACAGCTGATGTTCTTCGTTCCCCATTGCTGCAGTCCTTACTATTGGGTATAGTCCGCATCCAGTCGGCCCGAATACCAGAGTATAAGGCTGACGTCGGTCAGGGCGCATTAGACTGACGTCAGTACGTCAGGGTACTAATGCGCATGACCGACGTCATATCCTCAGTCTTTTTTGCCGCATGGTCCGATGCAGAAGCAATTTTGCGAGTGCAGGTTGGCGTTCTGAAATATTTCCGAGACCGGAGTTTCAGACCGAAACAGAGTGGGCTAAGTACCCCGTTGGGGAACATTTTGTTTTTTTCTTGCCTCAGTATTTAACCGGATGTCAGAAAAAGTGAATAACTGTATTTCTTGTGGGAAACAGATACCTCATAGGGATTACCATACCTTGTGTATACCTTGTTTAGGGCCTGAGCACGACGTTGTTGGTTGCCGCTCTTGTGCTAGGTTTAACAAACGCACTATTAAGAGGAGGTTAGACTGTGCCAGGTTAGTGTTTGGGAAGCGTTGCAATTATAAAATGCCGTCGGATGCCCCGACGCCCACTTCGTCCAAGAAGCGCAAGGACAAAACAGCGAAGCCTAGGGTTGATGAACCGGCAGTCCCGGACGTCGGTTCTTTAGAAGGCTCAGTGGAGCCAGAGGTTTTGCCAGGAGTTTCCATGGAGTCTCAGGCAGAAACTTTACTGTTACAGGATGTGCCTTCTCAGGAGGTAGGCCAGGCTGAGGGGGCTTCTCAGGTAACTGTTCTTCTCTCTTCCCAAGGTAGTTAGAGCCTCTCCTTCTGTTGCCAAAACTTCTTTGAGAGGTAGGCCTAGTTCAGCTTCAGTGGGGGCTTCTCCTAGCATTTCGGGTTCTGTACCTAAGAAACATATGCTTAAAATGGCAGAAGATTTGATTACTATGATTAGAGGTTCTATGCCCCGCCTGATAAGAGGCCTAGGGTGGAACCGAGTTTGATAGTTTTGAACAGTGTTCAGAGGCTTCAGAGTCTTCTGCGGAAGACTTGCAGGAGTATCCTACTTATTCTGATTCTGATGTGGATGATTCCACTCCTACAGCTTCTCCTCCTGAGGATTTCTCATTTTCAGAGACTCTGCATTCCATGAGGGAGCACTTTAAATGGGAAGGCCAGGATTACTCTGATTCCAGGAAAAGGCTTAGGGAATTCTTGTTTTACCCCAGCATAGGCCCTTAGCTATTCCTCCTGTGTTGAATGTGGTGGAAGATGTTTTGCAGAGGCTTCCCTAAACCCAGACTCTTTGCCTCCTGCTCCTGTTAAGCCTGATAGGTATTATAGGGTGCCCGAAGCTCATAAGTATTTGTTTAAGAGTCCTAGGGCGACCCAGAAACTATTTCTCAAGGGCCTAAAGGTGTTAAAGCTTCTGTGATTAAAAATCCTGTTCCCACTGATAGAGGCAAGGGCTTTGGATAGGTGGGGAAAGAAAGTGTATACTTCTTCCACTCTAGCCATGAGAGCATTGAATTGTCAGTTTCACATGCTAAAATATCAGAATTATCTTCTTTCACAATTAAAATCTAAGGTGGATGCTTTGGCGGAAGGTATTGAGTGTAAAGAATTGCTGGATTTGGTTCATGTGTCTGAACAAGTGGGTAAGCATTCTTTGCAATGTGGTTTTGATGCTGTACAGGCCTCCTCGAGGGTGGCTGCTACTAGTTCTGTTCTTCGCAGGCATGCCTGGTTGAAGGGTCAGAATTTAGCTGAGCATGTTAAGACAAGGATTTTGGATGCTCCTTTACAGTCTGATGTGTTGTTTGGATCGCCTGTGGAAGCAGTTTTAAAGAAAATGGAGGACAAAGCTAAGTCTATGCAAACTGTTAAAGATTTTTTGCAGGTGCAAGCACCGAAGTTTAGTAGAAATTGGCCTGCTAAGGGGTGGACATATCCTGCTTCTGATTCCCAGTCTAGGGGTAGGTCTAGGCGTGGTAGGGGCAGGGCTCAGGGTTCTTTTAGGCCTAGAACAGGGAGTTCACCTGCTCAGACTTCTGGTGAGGGCAGGGGTCAGTCCTTTCGTAAACAGACCCAATGACCTGTCTTTTCAGCTGCCAGTAGATTCTCGCCTGGCAGCTCCTTTGGGAGGAAGACTGTCTCTTTTCAAAGAAAATTGGGATTTAATTACTCACGACAAATGGGTGTTGGATATCATTCACCACGGTTACAGATTTTATTTCCATACAATGCCCCTTTCAAAGGCATGCCAGACGTTCCTCCTCCACAAAGAAAAGAGGCTCACAAGCAAGTTTCTCAGTTACTCCAGATGGGGCCATTCAGCCAGTCCCTGTATCAGAAAGGGGCCTAGGATTTTATTCTCGCCTGTTCCTAGTACCAAAGAAGGGGAACACGTGGAGACCAATTTTGGATTTATCTCTCCTCAACACTTTTCTGGACATTCCCAAGTTCAAGATGTTGACGTTACAACAGCTTTTACCTCTGCTGGGCAAAGATCACTGGATGGTAACTTTAGATCTCAAGGAAGCTTACCTTCATGTGCTTATAAGGCTAAGTTGCAGGAAGTATCTGCGGTTTCGAGCTGGAAATTCTCATTATCAGTTCTCTGCATTGCCCTTTGGCTTATCTACTGCGCCCAGAGTATTCACAAAGGTTCTGGCTCCAGTGATAGCTTACTTCAGGCTTCAAGGAATTCAAATCTATCCTTACTTGGTCGACTGCCTGATTCTGGCTCAAGAAAAGGAAGACCTTCTACAGCATCTGGGATATGTCATAGCAGTGCTAAGATGCCTAGGGTATTCTGTGAACGAAATAAAGTCCAGTCTAGTACCCTCTCAAGACATGTGCTTTCTGGGTGTGAGACTGAATACAGCAGCCCAGATGGCCTTTTTAACCCCGGACAAACAAAAGAGTCTATCACTTTACTTCCATCAACTATCTCATCAGTCCGTGCTGACTGCAAGGACAGTCCTTCAAGCATTAGGGTTCATGGCATCTTGTATTCTGGTGCTTCCCAATGCCAAACTGCATATGAGGAAGCTACAATGGTATCTCAAAATGTATGGACACAGCACTGCCAGGATTTGGACACTGTCATTCAAATAATACCTTGCCTTCAAAAAGAATTTTTGTGGTGGGCTCAGGAATGTCACCTAAACAAGGGACTCTCTGTGACCCGGCCAGAGGCGAGTCAGATTTTAACGACAGATGCCTCGGACATTGCTTGGGGAGCTCATCTAAATGGAAAGTGGATACAAGACAAGTGGCCTGCCAGACTACAGCATCTACATATCAACATGAAGGAGATGTTAGCAGTCCAGTTTGCATTAATGGCTTTCAAGGAGTTACTTCTTCCAGGGCAGGTGTTGATTCTAACAGACAACACAACTGTCATGTGGTACATCAACAAGCAAGGGGGAACACATTCTTATCCTCTATGCAGGCAAGCAATGATTTTATGGGAGACTGCGCTAAGCTTGCAACTAACTCTTCAGGCAAGGTTTCTGCCGGGAGCACAGAACTCTTTAGCAGATGTGTTAAGCAGACAAATCATGGATCCCCACGAGTGGAAACTGGATCTTCATGTATTTCAAAAATTGACAGTGTCATGGGGAACTCCAGACATAGATCTGTTCGCTTCTCCACTAAACCACCAGCTGCCACAGTATTGCACAAAGGGGTTTCATCACACAGCTTGGAAAGTGGATGCTCTGTCTTTCAGTTGGAAAAACCTTCATGTGTATGCCTTTCCTCCTCTGCCTCTTCTTCCAAAGGTACTATTAAAGGTCAGACAAGACAGGCCAAGGATGATTTTGATAGCTCCAGATTGGCCTCGGCGACACTGGTACCCACTACTACGCAGTCTGGTAAGGAAGCCTCCATGGCCTTTACCTCTGATTCCTCATCTGTTATCTCAGAAGGATGGTCATCTGCTCAATGTCAAGCTTCACTCTCTTCATCTAACAGCCTGGCATATTCTGTGTTGAAACACAGCAGGTCTCAACTTCCTCAACAAGTTTTAAATGTGATTATGGAAGCTAGAAGACCTAGTACAAGGAAAGTGTACGCAGAAAAATGGAAGAGATTTTTATTTTGGAGTACAGCAAAGAATTTGCAGGTTTCTGAGCCTAATTTGAGTGTGGCTCTTCAATACCTTACTGAGTTATTGGACAAAGGTTTGTCCTTCTCTTCCATTAAGATTCATGCTGCAGCAATTTCAGCTCATTATGATTGTGACCCACCATTGTTTTCGCATCCTTTGTTCAAGCAGGTTCTTAGAGGGGCAAAGAATATAAGACCCCCACGTGAGCTCCTACTCCTGCTTGGGATCTCAATTTTGTGTTGGAAAAACTTACTCTACAACCTTTTGAGCCTGCGGCTACTGCTGAATTGAAATATTTGTCATGGAAGACTGCTTTTCTGTTGGCTATTACTTCTGCAAGAAGGGTGTCTGAGTTGCAGGCCCTTATGGCAGTAGAGCCATTTTTGATTTTCCATAAGGATAGGGTATCATTACATACTAATCCTTCCTTTATGCCTAAGGTGGTTTCTAGTGTGGCTTTAAACCAAGCTATTCATTTGCCTACTTTTTATGCAGACCCCCAAAATAAAGGGGAAAAGATTTTGCACACTTTAGATGTACACAGGCAATTGCGTTATTATTTAAGCAGGACTAAGGATTTCAGGCAGTCTCAGCAGTTGTTTGTTGCTTTTGCTTTGAGTTCGCAGGGCAAGCCTGTGTCAAAACAAACTATTTCTAGGTGGATTGGCTTTTGCATTGCATTTTGTTATTCCCATCATGGCAAGGAGATTCCAACTGGGATTAGGCCTCATTCCACTAGGGCTACTGCCACTTCAACAGCATTTCTAAGGGGGGTGGCAACTAAGGATATTTTGGAAGCAGCTACTTGGAGTTCAGTGCATACTTTCTCTAAGCATTATCACCTTCCTATCTACTCTAAGTCTAGGGCTGGTTTTGCCACAGCTGTTTTGCAAGGCATGTTGTCAGCTCCTGCTTCTCTATGATTTGCCAGCCTCCCTTACCTCTGCTTTGGGATTCTACCCAATAGTAAGGACTGCAGCAATGGGGAACGAAGAACATAGTACAGTTTTGTACCTACCATAAATGTAGATGTTCGAGGATCCCCATTGCTGCAGTCCAATTTACCCTCCCTCCTTCCCCTCTGTGTTTAGGGGTGGTTGTGTAGGTGAGGTTACATGCTTATATTTGTTGTATATATTCTTGTATATATTGTACATATTTTTGGTGCAGGTATTTTGGGCCTTGTCTTTTTAAGGTCTTCTGACATCTGGGGCAAGAAAAGACTGAGGATATGACGTCGGTCATGCGCATTAGTACCCTGACGTTCTGACGTCAGTCTAATGCGCCCTGACCGACGTCAGCCTTATACTCTGGTATTCGGGCCGACTGGATGCGGACTATACCCAATAGTAAGGACTGCAGCAATGGGGATCCTCGAACATCTACATTTATGGTAGGTACAAAACTGTACTTTTTGCCCTTTGAACTGCACATTCAGCCAAGACATTTGAGGATAATCAGGACTACTCGTAATATGAACAAAGTCGCACGTTTCTGCAGATTTCTTGAACTGCTGACTTGTAAACTGTGAATCAATGTCTGAAGTAGGCTGTCATGGACAGAAAAATGTCTCTGCAACTTACTAGTGACAGTACTGGAAGTTAAGTTGGGAGGTAGGTCATTCTTGAACCAGTTTGAATAAGAATCTACTAACACTAATGTTACCACTGGCTTAACTGAAGTGGTTCTTTTTGTTGATGCAGCTTTGTACTGTTACATACTGAACAAGATGAAAGTTTTTTCTCTATCTTTTGACATTGAAGGCCAAAATACTAGTCCTCTTGTCTTCCTGTTGGTAGAATCATTTCCTGGGTGGCCACAATTCAAGATTTGAGCTGTGTGAGTTCTAAGCTCATCAAGATGTGTTGAAGAAAGATGCGACTTCCATGACCTCAGAATCAAGTTCATTGTCAGGCTGTTCTGTGTTTTTTTTCTGGGTGATCTGGATAAGGTATCCACAAGATAAATAAGAGTGAAATTGTACTTCTACAGTTTGAGCATCGGGCATTGCAATCTGTTAAGAACTGGCAATAGGCTTTCTCAAAAGAGTAACTAAAATAGTAACTTAACGGGACAATCCCGGGGATTTTTTGTTTTGATTCAGCCTTTGTTTACATTTCAGGTTTGCCTTTTTGAGCATGCTCACCTTTGGCTGAGGGGGGTGGGGGGAAGAGTGCCTGCAGGAATGTTCAAAGGTGTTAACCAAATTCCATCTCAAATTGCAGTTCTACTGACAACAGCTCTCCTTGTGAGTCATTAGTTTAATCTATGCATTTGCCATTGAGAAAAGTAACCTTTCAGGCATTTAATGACTGGACTACTGCTGTTGCTGCTATAGAAAGCACAGCAGTAATGCAATACCTTTAAATGGGCATTATTTTGTTTCTAAAGTCAGTTGCTTGATAGAGTACTTTGTTTATCTTTTAGTGCAGTGTAAGTCGCATATTCACAGAGGCACAATTTTCAGAGAAGCTTGTTAACGTACTGTAGGACAGATGTCATAAACTTCAGTGTGGGATGGTTATTAGGAACTGCTAAGAGTTTGCCATTTGTTCTTTTGTATTTCCCTTCCCCCACCCTTAGGCTACTAGATTAGTACTAGTCACACTCTGATCTGCAATCTTTGCAGCACTGAAATTACATCTTTAGTATGTGCTTGTTTTTTAATAAAACTTGTCTTGGCGGTTTTTTTTTTTTTTTTTTTTGTTACTTGCTTGTTGCTACATGCTTTTTTCCCTTCACTAGTAATTATTTTTCATATGTTCAGAAATAGTGTTGCTGCTTAGATAATGCACATTCATGCAGGCATACATTGATAATATAGTTTCCCCCACAGTTCACAGGACAGCATTGCTTTTGAACATTTTCATCTTGGAAACAAACCCACTGCGTTGCAAATGTCCTAAGATTCTAGAAGAATAAAATCTTATAACATTTCCAAAAGAATCTTTCAGTCAACTTTGAAATGGAATATTGTTACTGTACTAAAATTATTTTCCCATTATCTGACACCATGCAGGAATTGCACAGTAACTGTCTGTATAATACGGATTCCATTCAACTCAGTTTGTTTTATTTTTCTTCCCTGCACTGCGGTAAAATGTTTGGATCTTTCATTCTTTTCCTGAATATCTGACTGCTGAAGAGTTCACTGGTTACCATTTGAAAGTTGAGGCAAATGTAGTCTCTATATTTCCCTACATTTTCCTATCTGTGTGCATGAGTATGCATGCAATATGTAATCTAAGTTTATATTCATGTGGTTGTAGAACCTTAGCCTTGCTATGTCTTACTGACCAGTTTGCAATTCTAGACATTCTTGTATGTCTGTCAAATTTGTATATGCTGGATATGTAATAATGCATGTATATTATTAAAACTTTGTATACAGTGCACCTAACTGTTAATATTGGAATTCTTATAACTTTTCTCAAACTCTTTTGTGACTCAGATGGCTGTGTGGATGAGACCCCTTACCCTCTTATCAAGTTGGAAAATAGACAAGTAAATAAATGCATTTGTCATGTGTCATTATGTGTTTATCATATGCATTGCTTTGGTTGTTTAAAATGTAATTGCTGTATATCTTTGTTATAGATCCACTGCTCACACATGCACACACAGACATAAATATGTCTCTGAATTTGTCTTATATATATACAGGTGTACCCACACCTATATGTGTGGTGTGCTGGCGGATATATATACATTTATACATGCGCACACTTGTATGCTGGTGTGCAGGGGCTAGTTGTATGCTCCTAACAGCATTCACGTCACTGACCCTTTATTGCTAGTTTTACAAGTAAGAGTTTTTTTCCATTTGTTGTATGCCACTTGACAAGAATATTAAAATTGTGACTCAAACTACAGAAACTATAGACCCATAAGCTTAACCAACCTTATCTGTAAGGCTATGGAACGAATCATCATGGGCCCTATCAATAAGAACATAGGTGATCTCCAAACCCTTCATTTGACACATTTTGATTTTGTCAAAGACAAGTCATGCCTGTTAAACCTGGTAGACTTCTTCAAAAACATCACCAGAGCCATAAATGAAGGCAAATATGTGCATAAAACCTACCTTGACTTAGCAAAGGCCTTCAACACAGTTGCACATTAGGGCATCATTGATAAACTCTCCCATTTGAATATCAACTCTTATGTTGTCAGGTGGGTTGCTAACTGGCTAACCTTCAAATCCTACTCAGTCAAAGTTGGGGACTTTACCTCTACCAGCAGATGTGTCATCAGTGTGATTCCACAGGAGTCGGTGCCTAGACCCCTATTGTTTGGAATATACTTCTCAGAAGTTCAGGCAAAAATAGACTGGCTGTGGCTGACTAACTTTGCTGATGACTGCAAATTGGGTGTAGTCATTTAATCCCCAAGTTATGTCAGTATACTTAGAGGGATTTGCACAAATGAATGACTGGTGCCAAAGCCATGGACTCAAACTCAATGCTAAAAAATGCATTATCATCCCATTTGGTAAAAATGATATCCTTGCAGACTATCATATAAATAAGAATACCCTAAATTAACAACTCAGTAGTGAGAGAATAGGGACCACAAGTTGACTGTAGCCTAAACTTTGACCACCATGCGTCTACTGTGGTAAGGAAGGCATTCTATGCTACTCACCTCATTAGCAAAGGCATTGCCTCAAGTGCAAAGCAGGTCATATCTCCCCTGTACTCGACTCTCAGTAGGCCAATAATTGAGTACAGTGCTCCCTTTGTGTATGTACCTTACCTGGCACCTACAGCAACTTGAGAGACCTCCGAGATTTCTAGCCAAGAAAATTCAGGGTCTCCAGAACATGTATGTCATACACTGACAGATTGAAGTCACTGTCACTGTACTCGGCGTGCAGACTACATAGAGGAGAATTGTGCCTGGCCAACAGAGCAATCTCAGATCCCTAACCAATCAAAATGCTGCACATCCACAAATCCAGTGGGACAAGGGTCACCTGGTCCAGGGACCTTAACCTGGTCTGCGATAGAAATAGGACCTGCTGGAGAGACAGATAAGTCTCTCAGAGGTTGCCACTCCTCGGACATAGGCTACCAATTCACATTATACAGAGCCTCTGGGCTATAACCGTGTTTAAGTATAGCCTGGATGACTGAATGGGAAAGTATAAATTCCTTGTTGGGCATGTCACCTATGACCCTCCTAGATATGGGCAGCCATTGCTAAGATCTTGAGTTTAGGCTAGATCCTTTATATTGGGTTTCTCTAGTATTATATTGGGTACACACTGCCAGACTTATAAAGACATTTGGGTCAGTAGCCTAGTAACCACCTATGAACCTGTCAAATAAGAGTATTCTTGCTTTCAGTCATCTAAATTTTTAGAGCTGATCTTACTTGAGTGTTGGCACACCTTCAGACTACACTTCATTTTTTTCAGGATAACTGTTGCCATATCCCTAAGAATTTGGTGGTGGGGGTATTTAGGAGGAAGCAAGCTCAGCAACAGGTGGCAAAGAGTAATTGCATGTAGACATCAATGTGCCGTTACAGAGTTGGGGTTGATTAAAGGCAAACAAGGTACTCACAACTCAAAATCGGACAACATATGTGTAGTTCCGGCACGGAGCAATCAGCAAAAGGGGTGAGGTGAGGAATAATTGGACATTTTACACCATGTTGTTTTCACAGTGGGCTCAACTCAAGAAGTTGCACTGGAAACAGCACCGGTACCAGTGTGGGCACAAATTCATTCACAGTATCAGTGAATGTATGAGAATAACATAATAAACACCCTCAGTTCAGGTAATTAGGTGGCCTAAAAAGGGTACTACAGCACTATAGAGACACTAGGAAGATGCAAGGTTCTCCAGTTGTATAGCTCATAACAGTAAAATAATGGAGGGTACACACCCTGCTACTGTTGGAGGCTGATTAAAAGAAGTTGAAGGCAGCATTACACCTGGCAAGCTATCAGCTGGCTGCACAAAGCCATGGGGAGGCAGTGTGAACTTTATGGGACAAACTACAAAATATGTCATCAGTAACGCAACCTGTTGTTTAGCAGTCCTATGTGGAGCATTTCGCTGGTCAAACTAAGAATATTCTAAGGATAAACAGGCACAACCTATGAGTGATCAAGAGGTGAAGAACCAGTGGCTGACTCCAGCTTCAGGGGCCACAGAATGGAATGTAGTGCAGTGCCTACAACACAGAAGCCCACTCACACAGTTTCATCATAGACTGGTACTTAAGGAGCAGTTCTCTGGCTTGAGAAGGGTAACCTGTTTACCCAGCTTCAGGTGAGGGCTGCATTGAAGAAAGCAGTGGAGTGATGAAGCTTGGACCCCAAACATATACCCCACGCTCAGATTCCACACTCATTTAGCATAGCGGCAGCTTCTCATGTAAAGTGGGCAAGGATTTAGTGGGAGAACATCAAGAAATTAGGAAGATGGAACTGCAATGCTTATGAAAGACAGCTGAAAAATAACCTCTTCTGCCATGCCTAACATTACTGTCTTTTATTTGCACAACTTGGGTGTTACCTGTAAGACGCGCATTGCACCTTCCAACAATACATTTGTTGACCGGAGCTTCCTGCATGTTTGATCACCTGGAATCTTGCTGGTGCTCTTCCATGTGAATGGAAACGCCCGTCTTGTATATCGCCTCATAGAACATGCAGACATTACCTGCAGTGTATTGGGTCTATATTACCAAAGCGAAAAACCCAAATACCTAAACGTCAACACCTATACTGCGAACCGCGAAAATCCCAAGCACACTAAACCGTGAAAAAAAATATCAAACTGTCAGTCTGCTAACCCCACCACCCGCTACATACTACCTACCCAAAGAAAATAAACCACACACACATACACTAACCAAACCCTACTTCTAACCTAAAGTAAAGCACCAAAACCCTACCTCTAACCCTACACTATACCCCACATACACAGCAAAGTATGCACTGTCCTTAACTCCCACCCTAACCCTAAGGTCCGTAACTACCACACACGTCCCCTACACACATACACCCAAACAAAATAAATAATCCACGTACATACATTTAACAACCCTACCTCCAACACTACACTAAACCCCACATGCACAACTATCTATGCACTATCCTTAACCCCTCCCTAAACCTAAGGTCCATAGCTACCGCACACTTCCCCTATGGACGTACACCCAAACAAAATAAACAATACACATACATACACTTAAAATAACCCTACTTCTAACATTACACTAAACCTTACATACATTACCTATCTATACACATACCTTAACCCAAATCCTAACACTAAAGTTCTATCTGTCGCACACTTACCTTACGGAGCTATACTGCAGACGGGCCAACCAAAACAAATCGACATTTCGGAATTTGCGGTTTTGTACATTTGGGATTTCCGTACTTCGCCCAATATAGGTCGATGTCTTCATATTCGCTCATACGGTTTTTCATGTCTGTATGACAAACCCAATGTATTGTGGTACAAAAGGTATAACAAAATGTGTTAAACCCAAAATTATGATATTTACACTGAGGCTACACAATTTGCTGAGCTGTACACCCTTCCACAATCCTTACTGTTGCCTACTGTTCTTTGTGCTACTTGTATCAAGTGTTCAAATGGCATTTTTGATGCGTGCAGTTCTTGCTCTGTATATACCATTCTTCAGCAGGCAGACTGCTGTCCATCCATATGGTACATGGCCAATCCCACCCTAGACTGTAATCTTTTATAGACAGAGAAATGGAACATAGCTGGCACAACAGATTTCTATCCCAAGGAATCCTGTACTTACTGAATAAACTTCCTGTGCACGTCAAGCAATCCTAGACATGGTCTGTATTCAGTAATGTTCTGAATAAATGGCCAGGAAATCCTAAATCCTCTTTGGGGTTATATAGCATGGTGCTTAACTCACTCAACAGTGTTTGGGCTTAGCTGGCTATGCTTATTAACGGTCATTTGAACTGCATCCCTAGTATATACATATGAACTTAGAAACCTAATATATAATTCTCAAGTATCTTACAAATGTGCATGCTGCTTATAGAATATATATAAGCAGACAAAAATATCAGTTTATTGATGACTGTATTTCTGTAAGCCATTTCATTTGAATGTCATGATATGGTCATTAATATATACTACTGCCCGCACTAATTTTCATACTACCATGATTGTGACACATCTCTGAAGTGCACATGTCCTGCATGTCAACACACTGACTGCATAGTTTAGCTTTACACACTGCTATTTTTCCTTTTTGAATACCCCCTACTGTGTTTTATGTCCTGTAAGAGTACCGACTCTGTACTCGCATAACAAGGTATCTGTAAACAAACATTTAATTGTTTATTTCAGTATGTAATGAAAACAACAAATAGATGTGCACTGTACTCTTCAATGTACCATGAATTAAACTTAACCTTTGTTTGAAATAATTTATTTTCCCCTTATTTGTTTATTCAGCTGTTTGTGTACTTATTAATTGCAGCTTGATAACCATGCTGACAGACCTTTTTGAGTCACAACGTGAGCTCCATGGTACAAGACATAAACAGATAATTGTAAATAGAATAAAGGAATGTCAAACAGTTGGGCAAAATGCAGAAGTGGAATTCAAGGAAGAGGATACTTAAAAAATATATAAAATGGAAATGAGGTCAAACTAAAACTACAACTTTGCAGGCAAGAATAGCATTGCTCATGTATGTACATATGTAAAATGTATAAATACTTTGTTTAATAGAGTGGCTATGTTGTATATAAAGATCTATCCATTTTTATTTATTTTGTTAGTTGTATGTACAATGCTCTTCCTTGAACTAAGTGTGTATTGTAGATGTTTTTCATTTTCTTTATTCATCAGCACATTTTCTCTTTGCAACAAAATATCATACTTTATTTCACTTGCAGTTTGCATTGTTTCACCTCTTACATTGCATCAAAATATCTGTCTATGCCTAGATATGATACTTATGAAAGTCAAATAAATAAAACTGACTTCATGTGGAACCTGTGTGTCTGCTTGCTTGTTAACTTTTTTTTGTAAAATACATGCAACTGAAATTTCACATGGAGTATGTATGTCTGTTAACTTATTTATGTATGTATAAAGTTGTACTGGCTAGTGATAATTAGACACACAAAGTCTGTCTAGTATATAGGAATACACATGCAACAAAAGCCATTAATTTCTTGTGATTTCATGACATTTAAGTTATAACTGAAGGCATACCTCTCGCCCTTATAGTGCAGAGAGAAAAGCCTTGATAGAAACATTTAAATGGCTAAAGTAATTACCAAAGACCAAGGTAAGAGTAGAGGACAGTAACTTTACTCAAAAGTGTTGCACAACAGCATTACCGTACAAGTAGAAGACCGAGTCCATATGACTTGAAGATGACTAGTTACTCCACAGGAAATACCCTCTGCCACTTATCCCCCCACTGTTACTAAACAGGTCCTTACTGCCCTCTCCAGAGCTAAACACACTACAGCAAAGGGCACTGATAACATCCAGGGATGCCTCCTAAATACATGCCAGCTAGAACCTCTATTAAGCCACAGCCTCCAGACAGGCTTCGTCCCTAAGGAAGCAGGACTGCAATGGTCATCCCTCTACATAAAGGTGGACCATCAACAGATCCATGGAACTACAGAGCCATAAGCTGGAACTAGTCTTCTATGCAAGGCCATGGAAAAAGTTATCATGGAGCTAATAAATACATTGGAGATCTTCAAACACTGGACCCATCCCAGTTTGGTTTTGTCAAGTGTAGGTCACACCTGCTAAACCCAGTGGACTACTGTGAGAAGACCACTTGAACCATGGATGATTGGCAAAACAGTGCATACTCAACCTGGTTAAAGGCATTCAACACACTATCTCACTTGGGTATTATAGACTAAATCTAGACCTAAATCCCTATGTAACTTAATGAATAGTCACATGAAGTTAGGGTAGGGAATCCACCTCCACAACTACTCCTGCTACTAGTGGTGTTTTACAGGACTCTGCACTTGGACCTCTCCTGTTTGGAATACACTTCTCTGAAGTCATAGCAAATATAGAGGGTCTTAAGGTGACCAACTCTGCAGACGACTGATTTCCTGCAAAGATGTAAATATCCTTAAGGAGGATCTGAGAGCCAAGTAACTGGTGCCAGAAACAGAACCTAATACTCCATGCCAAAAAATGCATATTTATAACCTTTGGAAAGTTGACCACTCCTGCAAATTACAACATTGATAACACTCTCTCCTAACAGTAGACCCAGTGGTAAGGGACTTGACAACTCAGGTTGACAGTAACCTGAACTTTGATCACCATGTGTCCACAGTGGTGAGAAAATCCTTCTATGTGGGGGCAAGTTGTAAGTTATGGCATTGCATCCAGATCTAAGGAGATCATAATCCTACTATACTTAGCCCTGATTAGACAAATAATCGAGTGCACTGCACTCTTCAGCATGTACCTGACCAGACATTTCCAACAACTGTAGTGGTCACAGAAAATCCTCATTAAAAGAATACAGGGTGTAAAAGACATGTCTTATGTGGAAAACCCCAAACACTTGTCCCTGTACTCAGTCTCCTACAGACTACTGAGGGGCAATCTATACCTAGCCTACAAGACCTTCTCAGATTCAGCATTAATGGATGTGGTACACATTCAAAAAACAGCACAAGAATTACCCAGTCTAAGGATCTAAACATTATCTGTGACATAAGCAAAACATGTTGGAGAAACAGGTGTGGTTTTACCCCTTTTCTGGAAAAGATACTCCATTTATGTAAATCTTCAAGCTTATTCAGATAACATTTGTACCAATGGATGAGAAATCATAAATTCACCCCTGCTTTGTCACCTGTGGCCTTTATGGACAGCAGCAGCTTATGGTCTGACACAGGCATACACCAAATTCTTTCTAGTCCTTGGGCATTGACAACTACGAAAACCAGGGCAGGAATGGCTAGGCTTAAAAAGGCTCTAGGCCATTAGACTGTTAACCTCCAATCAGGATTTATTCCATTGAGTTGCAAATGCGTGAAATTGCTTTCCTTACAAATTTGTGTCACAAGAACACTTGAGTCCAGAAATACATACAATAAGCAAAATCAGCTATAGTGAAATGTAGGAAACATCGATACTGGTTAGCAATGAGCTTTTATTTAAATAAACTATACGTTACTGGGTATGACACTGCTGTATACAATGTATTTAATATAGCATATATCATGGACAGAAGTAGTTTAAAAAAGGAGAGAACTGGGTACACAAGTCCCAGTATAAACAAGTGCTTGATCCTCATATGCGCACAATGAAAAACTGACAGCATAGAATCTTCGACACAAAAACATTCCAACAATGGGGTTAGGCCAGGTTCAGGGGAGGATGGACCTACCCCATTTTAAAAATCCATAAAAACCGACAGGCTGGAAAAGAGCCATAAAGATGATAGAGTGGACTACTGATGATAAGAAAGAAATTGTATTATTATGCAGGAAGCCCAGAATTTCTAGATAGAAAATATTCAAAATGATCAAGAGAGAAACTGGAGGAAAGAAATATACTTGCACAAAAAAAACTATCAATCCCATCACATGTATTTGTGTTCATTCATACAACAGATCCATGAAAACTATTATATAGACAAAAATGTTGGGCCATTTAGAAGAAGCAACCAAGGAAGTGCAAAAATGTAAAGAACCAAACCTAGAGATTTTTGAAAGGCATTGAAATTAACATGGACATGGGAAGGAAAGTAAGAGAGATTTGATTTGTTGCAATATTTACGCTGCAGAGAAAGCCAAAATAGTCAATACTAGAAAGCATCTCCACAGATAATAGAGGCAAAATGTCCAGGTATGAAAACTTTCAAACAAGATCTCTTGTAGGTGATCTCTGCCTAACATACAAAGCTATGTCAAACCCAGAGCTGTTGGACATGCTCCACTTAAAGAAATCCCAATCCCTCCGAGCTACACGATCTAGGGACCCAAACCTTCTCATCACAATAAACAGAACATGCCAGAGGGATAGATTCCTGTCCCAGAGACTTCCCATACTCTGGAATAAACTACCTATCTATATCAAACAAAGCTCCTCATTAGCACTCTTCAAGAAAAATCTTGATTTGGCTGGGAAATAGGAAATTCACCCCGGGGATCACCTCTGTGGCTCTGCTCGACAGTGGCACAGGAAAATAATTTTCTTGGGTGGCAAAAGCCAGGGTAACTTTTTGGCTGGGCTTGTATAGGCCCCAGGGCCGATAGCCTAGTACCTACCTATGATCACAAAGGGGGAATGTAAAACAGAAGAGCTTAGCACACTTCCTCTTCTTGGTCAGTTGGATGCCCTCCTACCTAGATGTCAACATGTTTTATCTGCCTGCACCTTCTTTGGTTCGTTCTTTTTATCTTCACTACCTGAGGAGATTGATGCAGTTTGCTAAAGCATTGTCAGCCTGTCACATCAGCCTGGCTTCCAGTGTAAACCTGAGTATCCCATTGAGAGTCTTATCTATATTCTTGCATGCTTAAAACTATAAGAAATTTTGTGCGTCAGGGACTATAGATGTTACGTCAGGGACTATAGATGTCTATATAAATGTGTTCATGTAGGAAGCAAATACCATACAAAGACTTCCATAATCAGTGTGGGTTTTATTTGGAAATGGAACATATCACCTCTTGACCCAGTTGTGCATGTTCAATGAAGAAGGCTGTCCAGAAAATCACCCAATTTCTACAAGATTATCTGTGTAGCCTTGGTTAGGTCAAGTAGTCAAGGACTTCTACAACATCACCCAAATCACTGTTGGATGCTACTCTCATGAAGTGACTTCACTTCATGGGTGAAGACGCAAATGGCATACCTTTAGAGTCCAAAGGCCACCCAAGGCTGAAGTGCTAGGGCCTAGTCATACTGTTTTACAGACTGACTCGTAATTCCTGCTTGGGAAGAAGCCTCTGGTGATACCTGACAGAAGTCCACTACCCAAATGATGGCACATTCTCCAGAGCTGAAAACTCTCAGTCATCAGTTGGTCTGGGCATATGTCAATTGACCACTGATTCCAAGGTCTATATTTTGAGAAACAAGGGTGATGGCAGTATTTCCATTGCTTCCATTTCCAGACAGTAATGTCTAAGGCAGTCACTGTCTCCATAAACGGGGCCAAGTCTTGCATGTTTACTATCTTTTTCTCACCAAAAGATGGCCACACCATCCTCCCTTCCCCCCTCTAGAGTTTGTGAGACTGTTTCATGACATTGTTATTACTCCTTAACCTCAAGTCATCCTCAGATCAAGTGTATTTTTGAGGTTCCTATTCAAACAAGAAAAAAAGGAAACCTCTCCCTCAGGAATCTAATTTCTGTGATTCAGAGACAGATGAGTTGACCTACGTAGACCAGATGCCTTCCCCTGTAACACTTTTTCCTTGCTACCACACCAGTGAATTTCTCATTTGGTAATGCCTTACGGAGAATGAAGGGCCACTTTAAATGGGAGTCTAAGGATTTATCAGCTGCCTGGAAAAGGTACAGAAAACATTTGGGATTTCCAGGGTCAAATCGCTAGGTATACCTACAGTGATAGAAGCCTTATAAGATGCACTTACTAGTACATCTCTGGAAATGACTCCCAACCTCCTACTTCCAGGAAGCTAGACCATTTTAGAGTCTGTAATTCCGGCAAACCTCAGTGCAAGAACTTTATTGGTGCTCCAGCTGTGGTGTTCCTGCATTTCAGCACAGAGACACGCACAGAGATGTGCACGGGAAAATAAGATACTTGATCATTTTTAAAGAAAGTGTGTAGCTCTGCCTTCCGGGTCTTCAAGGCCCTTAATTGCCAAATTCGTATGCTAAAGTCCCAGGAGACACTTCTTTCTCAGTTGAAGGCTAGGGAGATAGAAGATGAGGCCCTGAGAGATAAATTGCTGGATAAGTGCAGCTTCACCTCCCAGGTTATGAGACACTGTCATGTATGGCCATGATGCAGTGGCTGCATCCTGTAGGGTGGTAGCCTTCGGGTCATTTATTAGAAGACATGCCTGGGTAAGGACACAGTCCCTTGCAGATCATGAAAAGGTACAGCTCCTTAATGCTGCACTACAAAAGGAGCTTCTCTTTGGACCCCTTGCTGAACAAGAAGTTAAACTGTAAAGATGGGAAAGATTGCGTCTTTAAGCCAACTGTCTCCATCTCCCATCCAGAAGTACAGTCATATCTGTCCTACTAAGTGTTTTCTACTGGACACGAGACAAACGTAAGCAGGCAGAAGAAACATTAGGTCAGTGTAGGACAATATTGCAAGCTGACTCTGAAAGAGGACAGGCTTTCCTCAACAGAGCTGTTCCCTCCTTTACTCCTCGAAGTCTTCCCATCCCAAAGCCACCACAAACCCACTACCACTATCCATGCTCATCCAGAAAATGAGGTTACCCAGGTTTATTCCTAAAAGATAAGGAAAGATCCCTCGGGATAGATGGGTCTTAACATTTTGACTCCGTGATTCAGACTTTATTTAATAAAAAACTCAGTTTTCACAGGTATCCCACTAGTATCCGGAGAACACAGACACTTGGTTCTCTCTCTCTCTCTCTCTCTCTCTCTCAGAAGACCTTCTGTGGAAATAGACTATAGAGCGAGAGTACCAAAACAGGATGAGGACACAGGCTTCTACACTGGACTGTTACTAGTCCCAAGAAAAGATAGGCCTTGGATGACAGCCATGGACTAATGCTAAACAAGTTTGTGAAAATTCCAAAATTCAGAATACTAACTTTGCAAGGCCTGCCTCTCCTCTTTTCCCAGTCCTTCATGGTTACCCTGGTTTTGCAGGATGCCTACCTCCACATACCTGTAGTCATGGCAGACAGGTAGCACTTCAGACATGAAATGGGGCCTCTCTTCCAATTTGTTTAATTCACTTTGCAAACACACTGGGTGAAATAGATAAATCAAAGTGTCTTGACTCCAGTAAATGCATTCTAGGACCAGATATAACTGCTGAATTCAGAGGAGGCATTGAAAGATTGGTAGCTTATACCTTCCTGCTTACAAAGACCAGGACTCCCTCTGAACCTGCCAAAATTCCAGCTTTCACTTATGAGACAAGTATTGTTCCTGGTAGCCCAACTGGATGTTATAAACCAAGGGACCCTTCTTCCATAGATAAAGTTCTGTTCCTGACCAAATATTTCAGTTCTGTAACACAACAAAATCCAATTACTGCAAGTGAGTTTCTCAGAACACTGTTGTACATATTCACAGTCATGATGGCGCCCCTTCTAAGGCTTCACATTAACTTCTCTCCAGTGATATCTAAGAAGCAGATGGTGCCACCAAGTCCAATTCTTGCTGTAACCCATCCTGTTCTTCCCTGTATCAGGAAAGAGCTCTCATGGGAAATATAGCAGGTTAACCACTATCTACGAGTCCCATTTAAGCCAGAGCCTGAAACCTAGATGCCCATCATGGATTCCCTCTGACACTTCATTGGGGAAGAAAAAAGCACTTCAGCATAAAAGTGACTATGACAATAATTGTAGCAATCAAGTCCTTAAAACTTGTCTGGCAACCAGAGATCCTGTGCATCTTAAAAGAGACCACCACCACCATAGTGTTATACATTAAGAAATTGGGGGGGGGGGTTCACACCTATTGAGCATCCTCCAATTGAAGCATGGTATCTGGTTCATGAAAAATTCTGACCACAAAACAAAGGGTCACTTGTACATCCCAGCCTGAAGATCCTAAAGTTGACAGCTTGGATGATGTAGCTCTCATTCATTATAGGCACATGCTGTCCAAGGATGGACTTACTATCCTAAGGGAGGCTAAGAAATCAGTACAAGTAAGACATACCTAGCAAAATAGGAAAGATTCCTTTTTTGGTACATTAAGAGAGATCAAAACCCAGAGTAGATGTTGGTATCCACAGCCCTCAACTGTCACCTTTACGGATCTGGATTGTCTTATGCCTCAGTGAAGGGATATGTGTCTGCCTGCCTTGGGAACTCCGTCTTTACTCTGTTACCAGTAATGCAAGTCCTCAAAGGGGTCTTCACATTTAACATTGCCAAGAACAGAAATTTCTCCGTGTACTCAGCAGTGTCCTAGAGAAGTTCATATTACACACTTTGAGCAAGCTACTGCTGCACCCAAGTATCTCATCTGGAAAAGCATCTTTTCTTTGTTGTACTTATGCTAGAAGAATTTCAAAGCTATGGGTCTTTATGTGCAGAGTCCCTTCTCATCTTTCTTCTGTAAACACCAATCACCCCATATTCACATACACAGTGATAGAATTATCCTTAAATCATGGCATTAGCCTCCCTGTGTTCTGTCCTTCCCCACAGAGCAAAGGGAGAGGAATTTACACTGAATTTACATAGTCAATGAGATTGTATCTTCACAGGACTATGAATGCAGGAAATTAGACCAGTTGTTCATGTCCTTTGCAAAGAGAATGAACAGGAAACCTGTCTCTAAACAGATCATTTGCATATGTTTTAGCTTTTTGCATTTGCTTTTGTAACTCTTTCCATAACAAGATCGTCCTAAAACATGTACCAGCCTATTCTTCTAGAGATGCAGCAGCCACCACTCATTTCTTATGGTGAGAGAATGCCATCCCCCTGACCATTTAGGAAGCAGACCTATGCTTCCAAGTGTAAACTATTCTGTTCAGGCAGAGAAGTATCACCTGCAGTTCTGTTTGATCATATTGCAGTTGATCTTGGCTGATCATAGATATATCAGTATGATGTGGTCCTTGGTTGTTCCATTGTCAGGTTGCATTTTTCAGCTATTTTTGTGCAGCAATACTGGATGGTTTGATTGTAGCATCAGCTCATCAAGCAGTCTCTTAGAGTGCTTAATCTCCATCCTTATTTGAAGAAGAAAATACCACCTTTGGGCTTAAATGTCATGACAGACAGGCCTGTCCATCTACCATTTAAGCTTTTACCATTGAAATTAAAATTCATTTGCTGGAACACATTTCCTTGTTCCCATCACCTTTACATATAGGATGCTGGAGCTTCAGGCCCCTTAGCTAAAGGGAGCTGTACTGTTTTTTGATGAGTGTAGGTTGCTCCTCAGAATTGTCACATTTCCTTCTGGAAATTTGCTTTGTATTTGGCCCTGAACCAGTCCATCCATCTCCCAGTTTTCTTTTTGGGGGAGAAGCAAGAAAAGAAAGATTGGATGTGCACCAACAACTCAGGATTTACTAAAGTTGGGGTGCATGGGTATATGAAGGCAGTCATATTTTTCTCTCATTTGCATTAAGAAGAGAGAAGGGAGGGGAGGGTTTATGGTTGCACCATGGAGAGAAGAAAGGTTTGCGATTGCCAAGCTGATGATTTCCATTTTTTTTGGTCATCAAATAAGTTCTCTCTGACAAATGCTGCAGTCAAACTTCAGTTCACTATGGTGGTGGATGCCTCCAGTGTTTGTTTCAAAAATGTTTCTGTGGAACACGTTTGAGCAAGGTCTTTGGTGAATACCTTCACTGGGTGTTATTATCTCAACTGTACTCCATGTAGTTCGGCTACTTTTGGGAAGTCATTACCCCATGGCTGTTTGAATTATGTGCTTAATTACTGCTCACTCCTTTTACCCTGCAAATTACTGCAGGGGATTCAGACCAGCCAAGAACTCATCAAAGGGAGTTGTAAGAGTTAGATGTATCAAAGGCATCATTACCATATCAGTTACCTGCAAGATGAGCTTCATTGATGGGCCAGAAATACCTTTCTTCTGTCTTCAGTGAATGCGTGCCTCCTCAAACAAGTCTTATCTATTTTAGTTCCCTGATGTCTATACAGGTTTATCACATATTTAATAAAGTACCTTATAAAATCGTCTTTGATATTCTTTGATTGCAGGAAGGTGGTTGTTGGCTAATAGCAGGAAGTGAACTGATGAATATTGAGAATGTGCAAGCTTATGAAGCTGGCAAATTGTTACTGCATTCATTGTTATAGTCATTTACATATCCCCAAAGACTGGATTTTATAGAAAAAAAAGTAGCAGATTGTAATCATTAGAAAAGATGTACTGAATCAAACCATTGATGACCAAGGAAGGTAGTCTAATGGGTCAACTGCTATAGTAGGAATAATCAAATTTGTCTAAACCATAGTTTATTTACATATGTCAGAAAAATAGTTATAGCATTCTAATTGGGATAGGCTTAGTAACTGCCTGCTTAACACGCAAGACATGAAGCTGGCTGTCTTTTACATGATTTGATTTAAATGTCTTAAAACATATAAGTAAAAAAAACTCCTATCAGTTTTAATGTGGAGAAAGGAAGAAAGTCTTGCACCAGGATTCAGAAAAATTATCACTACTAGTGCTGTATGGGAAAATTATCACCAGTAGTGCTATTCAAGCCATGTCATAGTGCCCACTAGTGCAATGGCTGTAGTCCGAGATTCAGAGACATGATAGACACAGAGTAAAATCTCATTAGCAGTGCAGATGTATCTTGTCTCTGACTCCCAACAGTGTACTGGTAGACCTCCAAGTGTTCCCAAACCAGCCCATGCAACTCCATTCAAATGCATGCTCACACACCCATGCAAACTCTCCCACATGCACATATCAAACAGCTGCAAGCATACACACACGCACGCACGCACACACATACACACCAGTTTTGCAGTACTTGCCTCCCATGGAACTACCAGCCCCGATTCTTCCATTGAAGTGAATGGGTGTACACCATCAAAAATTTGCGAACACATTTTCTGATTTGATCCCAAATAGAGTGGTAGAGTTATTCTCGGAAATTGCTCTGCCTCAGTATCCAGAAGCCAATGATATTTCTGGGAAAGACCACATGGCTGATCAATATTAGCAGCACCTCCGAACTTCTGCATTTACATGCACCTTCACAGTGAGACCACTGTTTGAGTTACAGGGGGGGGGATGTCAAACCAATATAGTGTTACAATGGTCTCTGAATTACTTGAGCCTAACGCACTGTGCAGTTCTGCTGTAATGGGATTGTGCAGTGCATGAAGCATTTCTGAATCCCTGGGCTTTTCTAATGTACGTTGGATTTAATTTGAAACTTTTTTTATTTCGCATTTTCTAGTACAAACACTAATAGACGTCTGCTAAACAAACCAATGCAGTCTCACAATGAAAACAGCCTTCGCATTAAATCTTCTCTGCCCTTGAACTCACATTCATTGAAACAGCACTGAAACCCGCATTCAAAGAAAATGCAAAACTCATCTAAACAATTCCACATTAAAGAGATCTGGAACTAATGAAGAGGTTGCTGCTAGCTAACAACTTTATATTTTATTGCTTCATCTACAAATAAAAGTGCCTGTTGCCCTTGAAGAATAAATTGCCTGTGTTACATTAAAAAAATAAGCTAGTAATATTGCAGTAGGGAATGGTTGGCAAACTTGATAACAGGTTCATAGTATCAGCAATCCATCTACATACTGCGAGAGTAGAACCCACAGCCTTCTGCATCAAAAGCAGGTATACTACCTGGTGAGCTACTAACAACACAAACAGTCTTAATGTGCATAGTGTCTGCTTTACTTATACAATGATTATTCGAATTTCATTTAAAACTTTTATTTTACATTTTATAGTACAAACGCCGATGGAGATCTGCTAAATAAAGCAACACGGTCTCACAGTGAAAACAGACTTGGCATTAAAGCTTCTCTGCCATTGAAACTCACATTCATTGAAACAGCATTGAAACCCACATTCAAAGAAAATGCATTTGACCAGTGGCAGAGAAAGATTACATTTGGGCTATTTTCAAATCATAGGCCCCTTGCACACCAAGCATGTTTTATTTGATACACCTTCCTGATTGTATTAAATTATATTATATTCCTTGTATAATACAGCACACTTGTTAAAGTGCATTTTAAATCTATTAACATTTTCCAGTAAACAATGAAACAAAATGCATGAACCAGTAAAGACAAAACTGCTCAATTCAGAACATTTCCATCATAAGAGTCTCTACGTAAGCTTCTACAATCCACCAGTATCAGTAAATGTGCATGATCTCTGCAGAAGTAAGTCATCTAAATAATTCCACATTAAAGGGATCTGTAACTAATGGAGATTGCTGCTAGCAAACAGCTTTATATTTCACTGTTTCATCTACAAATAAAGTGCCTTTTGCCCTTGAGGGAAAAATTGCCTATTACATTAAAAAAATAAGCTACTAATATTGCAATAAGGAATGGATGACCAACTGATAACAGGTTTATAGTTACTAGGTATCTCTGCCAACGAGGACATTCTCAGGACTGAAGCATTAAAAGCACAACACAGTAGAGCATCAGCAATGTATTTACACACTGTGGGAGCAAAGCCCACAGCCTTCTGCATCAAAAGCAGGTTTGTACCTGTTGTGCTACTAACACAAACAGACTTCACCTAAGCAGCACTGACCTTTTCTCCCCCCTGAGGAACTGCGCAGCACAACTTAAGAAAAAAGTAAAAATTTATTTGGGGGGTGGCGGCGGCAAAGGCTCGAAACCAGGGACACATTTAAACATTGCTTTTACAGTCTTAGAGAAGCTGGTGTGGGTAGGTGATTTAGGCTCTTGCTCCGTTTACCTAAGGTACAGGGTTTGAGCCTAACTAACCCTAACCACCAGGTATGCTTACATGGGGCATTTCTCTCCAGCACAGACATGAGCGCGCTCTGCATACTGAACGGCCTTCAGTAAAATGAAGAACGACCATTTAACAGCAGCGGCCAGCAGTAAAATGAAGAACCAGCATAAACGAGCTCTTAAAAGCAGAAAAAACTCACGGCAGTGGCAAAATAATGGCCAGCTCAGCATTTAAAAAAACACAACTTAAATTTAAACAGTAAATAAATAACTGCCAGCTCTGCACACACACAAACTTGAGAATTACTGAATGGTCAGCTCAGAGTAAATCAGTTAATAACTCTGCAGCAGCTCACAATATATCAGTAAGTAACTCAGCAGCAGCAGCTCACAGTAAATCAGTAAATAACTCAGCAGCAGCTCACAGTAAATCAGTAAATAACTCAGCAGCAGCTCACAGTAAATCAGTAAATAACTCAGCAGCAGCTCACAGTAAATCAGTAAATAACTCAGCAGCAGCTCACAGTAAATCAGTAAATAACTCAGCAGCAGCTCACAGTAAATCAGTAAATAACTCGGCAGATAAATTAAACCAGGTCATGGCAGCAAACAACGACCAGATCATAGTAAATAGAACGGCCAGGCCAGCTCCGCAGGTAAGCAACACACAGTTCATAACTTAAACAACAGTACATAAATAATGGCCAGCTCAGGAGATACATTAAATAACCAAACGAGCATTTAAAAACCGCAGACCGAGTGGCCCAACAGTGCCAGGTAAAATGGTAATGCCCAGCCAGCATTTAAAATAGAGAGAAGCTGAAGAACAATGAATGTTCTTACCTGGAGGCTGGATGTGGGCGCCGGCCGAGACTGCAAAAGTTATACACACATTTTCCCCACCATTGCTGTTCTTGTTCCCTGTTCCCTAAAGTCCAACAGGCAGTTGCTGATGTCGTCATGCACACCTCTGTAGGCTGGTGATGGGTGGTGGCATCAGCTATATATTTAAAGTGGTGAACTGTTTCAAAAAATTTAAAGTGTTAAACTGTTTAAAATAAAGTACGGGAAATTTGGAAATTAAGGGGGCCACTTGGGAATTCGTGGCACCCCAATATTTTGCCATCAAAACAAGTAAAACCGAGGAAATCAATACGGTTGAGAGAGATGATTCTGTCATAGTAATGCATTTTCTTGTACATGTTATGTTGTGTAAACGTGTATTATACATACAGATGTTTGTGTATTTAAAATGAACAGTAATTTACATACTGAAGCTCCGTGAACATAGTTTGTGTATATAAAATAGACAGTAATTTACATACTGAAGTTCAATGAACGTGAAGAACAGCAAGACAGGACTGGAGCTAGACAGTTCATATTACAGGTTCAGTTATACCTGAGGCAAATTCTAACATGATTATGTGTTGAGCTAGCCAATGTAAAATTAAGAAAATGAGCACAAAAGAAATTAGATGAGTTGTCAAAAAAAAATCAAATGTTGTTTTTCCTTGGCATGCTTTGAAAACTCACATTTTTATACCAAACACTTTACAAAATTGACCGGAGGGCTTTCTCCGGACTACACTGCCCCTCCTCCCCTTACGGTATCTAGTGAGTCCTGTAACACTGTTATAAACTTCATTCAGGCAATGTAGTTTGCTTAATATCTAGACAGGCATGTCATTTGTAAATGTCTGCATACAACAGCTCCACATCTCTTACAAGTGCAGATTCTTTTGTAGCAGTAACTTAGAACTTCTCCATGGGTTCCTTTATCATCACAACTGTGTATAATCCAGAGGCACAGTGAATATGGGGCACTATTACATTTTTCATCCCTACATGTATGAACTTAAAAAAACAGAATTGATAGTACCTCTGAAGACGCAAATATTGAAAAACCTGCCATGCTTTAAATTGCACCCCTACTCTGAAGAAAAGAACAGGCTGAGAGGCCTGCATAAAGGAGGACCTTCCACAGACCCAGGCAATTACAAACCCATAAGTCTGACCAGCCTGATATGCAAAGCCATGGAAACACTTATGGAACCAGTCAGTCAGGACATAGGCAACCTCCAGACGCTGGAACCGAATCATTTTGGATTCGCCGTAGGCAGGTCATTGTTACTCAGCCTAGTGGACTTTTTTGAAAAGGTCACCAAAACAATCAGACTGAATGGTATACACTGCTTACCTCAGCCTGAGCAAAGCTTTTGACACAATGTCCCATTCAGGCATAGAAGAAAAGCTTAAATTGGGAATAAACTCCTATGTCAACTATTGGATTTCCAACAGTCTTACACATAAGACTCAGTAAGTCATAATAAGGGAAGTTACCTCCTCAAAGAGACCTGTTACAAGTGACGCCCCCCAGAGCTCTCTGCTGGGACATCTCCTGTTTGGCATCTACTTTCTGAAGTGAAAGCCAACACCAAAGGGCTCTGTTTGATTAAGTTTCCAAATGACTACAAGCTAGGAGCAGTTATTGAATCCCCAAATGACCTAGCCATCCTGTAGGAAAGTATATCCCACATAACTGGTGCCAAGATCATGGACTGAAACTAAATACCATAAAATGCATTTTCATATCCTTCAGGAAGTCATCTATCCCTGGAAACTACCACACTTACAACATGACACAGAGTTGACCCAGATGTTCATCGTGCATACAGCTGCAGTCATAACAGATGGGTTCTCCTGCTGTCAGGCGGGTCCTCGGTCGGCCGAATTCCAAAGTCTAGGTCCGGCGTCGGTTGTCGTCGCTTCTTCCCTGACATCAGTGCGACAGGGGTATAAAGGAACCAGCCGACGTCATTTTCTTCAGTCTTTCTTGCTGCGCGGTGCCCGAAGCAGAAGCAGTTCGCACGTGCCGGTCGGCCAGCTCCTGAGATTACGAAAATTTGGAAACCGAAGTCTTCTTAAAAGCTAAGTACCCCGTTGGGGAAACTTTTCTTGCCTCAGACCGATGTCAGACAAAGTTAATAATTGTATTTCTTGTGGGAAGCAAATACCGCATAAGGATTTCCATTCCCTCTGTATACCTTGTTTAGGCCCAGACCACGACGTCTCGGTCTGTCGCTTTTGTGCTACATTCAACAAACGCACTATTAAGCGTTGGGCGGAGTTCGCCCAGCATTATTTTGGGAAAGCATTTAACTATACTATGTCGTCGGATACTCCGACTCTGCGTTTGTCTAAAAAACGCAAAGACAAGGACCGACACACGAGGTCCACTGCCTCTACAGACACCACGCCAAAGTCGACTACACGTGGTCCAGTTCTCAGGGAGGCGCCTACGCAGCCCCTGATTACAGACTACACTTCTTTGACGGCTCCTCGGCCCACACCCCGACTACAGATACCAAAGCCACTCTTGGCGTTGAAACTCAGAATGTGGACCGGTCCACCTCCACTCAAGGTGTCTTCAGACCTTCCTCCTCTTTCTCCATCAAGGCTTTCACAAAGTCTAAAGCAACCATGCACTGTATGAGACCAGCTACACAGGGCCCATCTCCAGGCCCCATGCCTAAGAAACAGATGCTTAAAATGGCTGAGGATTTAATTACTCTAATCAGAGGTTCTCAGCCCCCACCGGACAAAAGGCCCAGAGTGGAGGAAGATTCCCCCTCCTCTGATCAGGGCTCCATTATTTCAGAGCACTCTGATGATCAGGAACATTCTTACTCCCCTTTTGAAGACTCTGATGCGGAGGAGTCCATCCCTTCTGTATGCCCCCCCTGAGGATTACTCATTTGGGGAAACTTTGCATACCTTAAGGGAACACTTCCACTGGGAAGGCCAGGATTATTCAGATTCCAAGAAAAGGCTCAGGGACTTTCTCTTGTTACCTCCGCACAGGCCTCTGGCTATACCTCCTGTCTTGGACATCCTAGATGATGTTTACTCGGAGGCCTGCCTTAACCCGGACTCTCTACCTCCAGCTCCAGTTAAGCCTGACAGGTACTACAGGGTTCCTGACTCGCACCAATTTCTATACAAAAGCCATGCTGCTGACCCAGAAACCATCTCACACGGCCCCAAGGGAGTTAAGGCCTCCATTGCCAAAAATCCATTGCCTTCCGAGAGAGATTCCAGATCCTTAGAAAGGTGGGGAAAAAAGGTATATACCTCTGCTACCTTATCCATGAGGGCCTTAAACTGTCAGTTTCATATGCTAAAATACCAACAGTTTTTGTTATCACAATTGAAAAGTAAAATGTCACAACCTGAACAACCAGACTTGGAGTTGCAGGATTTGATGCATAGTGCAGAACAAGTGGGTAAGCATACCTTACAAATGTGGTTTTGATGCTCTAGAGGCCTCATGTAGAGCTGCTGTTACAGGATCAGTCATGCGTAGGCATGCCTGGCTCAAGGAACAAGCCTTGCCTGATCATGTCAAAGCTAAATTACTAGACGCCCCTCTTCAAAAGGATGTACTATTTGGTGCTAATGCTGAGGAGGTATTAAGGAAAATGGAGGAAAAGGCTAAATCAATGCAAACTGTGAAAGAATTTCTACAGGTTCAACCCCCACGTTTTAGTAGAAATTGGCCTTCCAAAAACTGGTCCTTTCCTGCCACAGACAGACCCCAAAGAGGCAGATACATGCGCCCGAGGGGCAGAGGACAATTCAAGGATCGTATAGAGGCAGACAATGGCAAGCTCCTACACAAAGAGGTGGTGAGGACAACTCGCAATCTTTCAGAAAGCAAACCCAATGACTTCCCCTTTGCATGCCAACCAGGTCTCAAATGGCAGCCCCCTTAGGAGGAAAGCTGGCATTATTTTCAAAAAATTGGCATGTTGTCAGAAAGGACAAATGGATCCTGGACATTATAAACAGAGGCTACAAATTCCATTTTCGCACCCTTCCAAAAATGAGAGGCATGCCAAACCTGCCACACAATCAAAGGGCAGAGGCACAAAGGCAAATTACAGATCTCATAAACATGAAAGCTATTCAAGAGGTACCTACGCACGAACAAGGTCAATGTTTTTATTCCAGGCTATTGCTGGTGCCAAGGAAGGGAAAAGATTGGAGACCTATTTTGGATCTATCCATCCTAAACACATTTCTACTCGTACCAAAATTCAAGATGCTCACTCTACAGCAACTTCTTCCCATGCTGGGCAAGGAGTCTTGGCTGGTAACATTGGACCTCAAGGAGCCATACCTGCATGTCCCAATCAGACAAAATTGCAGAAGGTACCTCAGATTTCTTGCAGGTTCAACCCATTATCAATTCTCTGCATTGCCCTTTGGCTTATCTACTGCGCCCAGAGTATTCACGAAATGCCTGGCATCAGTAATTGCCTACTGCAGACTTAAAGGGATACAAATATACCCCTATTTGGACGACTGCCTGATCCAAGCGGACAGCAAGCACATTCTTCTGAAACATCTGGCTTATGTAATAATGTTATTGAACTCTCTGGGATACAGTCAACAAAAAGAAATCAAGGCTAATACCCTCTCAGAAGATAATTTTCCTGGGTGCCAATTTGGACACACACCCAGATGGCCTACCTTACGCCAGAGAAGCAGGGGCAACTAATTCAATACTTCAGAACACTAGCAAATTGCACCAGGCTTGGCTGCAAGGAAAATCCTGCAGGCTCTGGGATTCATGGTGTCTTGCATCTTACTAATCCCATGTGCAAAGCTGCATATGAGGAAACTACAATGGTACCTGAAAAACATATGGTCTCAACACAGCCACAGTTTGGAAACAATAATACCACTAATTCCATGTCTGCAAAAGGAATTTCTGTGGTGGGCTCAAGCATGTCAAACAAACACAGGTCTTCCATTCAGCAAGCCTCAAGCAAATCAAGTCATCACAACAGACGCCTCGGACTACGCCTGGGGGGGGGGGCGCACATGACAGATCGGTGCATTCAGGGCAAATGGTCCCAAACAGAAAAGCACCTTCACATCAATCAAAAAGAAATGCTAGCAGTAATAAATGCTATTATAGCTTTCAAGGACCTTCAACCAGGTCAACTATTGATAAGAACGGACAACACCACAGTTATGTGGTACATAAACAGGGAGGAGCACATTCTTACCTCCTATGCAGACTAGCCATGTTACTTTGGAACATGGCCATGGACTTACAAATGGAACTGCAAGCGCAGTACTTGCCAGGCAAGGAAAACACGCTGGCAGACAACCTAAGCAGGAATATGACAGATCTACACGAATGGAAATTGCATCCAAATGTTTTTACAGAAATAATCCAAGAATGGGGAAGGCCAGACATAGATCTCTTTGCCTCCCACAAGAATCATCAATTGACAAAATTCTGCTCAAGGATCTTCCATCCAAAGGCCTGGAGAGTGGACGCTCTCTCTTTCAGTTGGACATCAATGACAGTTTATGCCTTCCCTCCTCTTCCTCTGCTGCCCAAAGTTCTATAAAAGACCAAAGCAGACAGACCAAAGATGATTCTCATTGCTCCGGACTGGCCAAGGCAACACTGGTACCCACTCCTGAGGAGCCTGACGCATTCCCCACCATGGACCCTGCTTCTAATGCCTCTTCTGACTCAGCACAGTTTCAGAACTCTTCACAGCCAGCTAAAAACACTCAGTAGCCGCATGGAAGATTTCTTAGCATCACAACAGGCCCTACTCTCCAAGGAGGTGCAGGATGTCATTTTGGAGGCCAGAAGGCCATCAACTAGAAAAGCTTACTCCGCAAAATGGAAACGTTTTTGTGTCTGGAATGAGAAAAAGGGCCAGGATCCTGGAAAACTGAATTTACCTCAAATACTACAATATTTGGCTGAACTGCTAAGCAGTGGACTTTCTCCTCCATCAAAGTCCATGCCTCAGCCATTTCTGCAGAATACAACACTGATCCACTTTTATTCTCTCACCCTCTCTTAAGACAGTTCCTCAGAGGGGCTAAGAATTTAAGGCCTCCAAGGAAACCACCAATACCTGCTTGGGATCTTAATTTCATTCTGGAAAAACTGACCTTGCCTCCCTTTGAGCCAGCTGCCTCATCAGATTTGCAATATTTGTCCTGGAAAACAGCTTTCCTTCAGGCTATCACCTCAGCTCGTAGAGTTTCAGAACTATAGGCTCTCATAGCAGTCCAGCCTTTTATCATCTTCCATCAGGACAGAGTTACCCATCCTTTATGCCTAAAGTGGTATCCAGGGTAGCTTTAAATCAGGCCATACATTTACCTACTTTTTATCCTAATCCTCAAAACAAAGGGGAGAGATTACTACATTCCTTGGACATCCACCGACAACTGCGTTACTATTTGGACAGAACAAAGCCTTTCAGAAAAAGCTGTTTGTGGCCTATGCAGTGGGAGCTCAAGTGAAGCCAATTTCCAAACAGACAATCTCAAAATGGATAGCCCACTGCATACGCTTTTGCTATTCCTTTCATGGCAAAACTGTTCCAACAGGCATTAGAACTCATTCCACCAGGGCCACAGCCACCTCTGCAGCCTTCCTCAGAGGAGTTCCTACCAAGGATATTTTGGAAGCAGCCACTTGGAGTTCTGTGCATACCTTCTCCAAGCACTACAACCTACCATTGTACTCCAAATCTAGAGCAGGCTTTGCCACTGCAGTCTTGCAGGGCATTTTGGCTCCTCCTAGTTCCACCTAGTGCCTACCACCCCTTTCTTAGCTTTGGGATTCTACCCATCTGTTATGACTGCAGCTGTATGCACGATGAACATAGTACAGTTTTGTACCTACCATAAATGTAGATGTTTGAGTGCTAATACAGCTGCAGTCCAGGTTTCCCTCCCTCCCCTCCTTCCCCTCTTGGGACAGGCCTATAGGCTAACACATCCTCATACAACCTGATTGGGGGTTTCTTTTATGATGTATTTGCTTGCAACTACTGTATTTTGATTATATTGCACTGCATTATCACACAAACTTATGTATTGCCTTTCTTCTGGGGGCACCTGACATCTGGGGCAAGAAAAACTGAAGAAAATGGTGTCGGCTGGTTCCTTTATACCCCTGTCGCACTGACGTCAGGGAAGAAGCAACGACAACCGACGCCGGACCTAGACTTTGGAATTCGGCCGACCGAGGACCCGCCTGACGGCAGGAGAAACCCATCTGTTATGACTGCAGCTGTATTAGCACTCTAACATCTACATTTATGGTAGGTACAAAACTGTACTTTGTCTAGGATTTGGGAGCTTATGTGGACAGTGATCTAACTTTTGACCAACGTTTCTATTCTTGTAAGAAAGTCCTTTTATACTGTGCTTATGAACAAAGGGATTGTGTCTAGATCTAGAGATGTCATTGTCCCCCTTTACTCAGCCCTCATTAGGCCAGTCATTAAGTATAATGCCCGTTTTGGTATGTAACTGTCCAGACACATGCAACAACTGGAACACCCACTGAGATACTTCATTAAAAGGATACAAGACCAAAACAGCATATCCTACATGGACCAACTCGCAACCCTATCATTATCCTCTGTATCCCACAGACTGCTAAGAGGTGACATTTGTCTGACAAACAAGGCATCCTCCAACCCGATACTGATGGATTTACTGCACATTAGTAAGTCAAGTGGCATCAGAAATACTCTGGTCTGGGGATCTAAACCTCTTTTGCAGTATTAACAGAACAGTTTGGTGGGGTAGGTATTTCTTGCAGAAGATAGGGTTCCTTTCAGCAGACCGAAGGCGCACGTTTTCGAATGCGTCTTGGTTGAACTGACAAAACCGAAACTGCAAAGTATCGAAGCGGCATGTAAGCGAATTCTTTCCCTGGGAAAGAATTTGGTTGGCCGCTATTTGCTACATTCGCACTGTAGTGCGGTCTCAGAATTGGGGGGTGTGGGGGGGGGGCGAAGCCCCCCACTTATTGTCATGTTTTAATGTATTTTTTTTTTGTTTTGTTGGAACAATGAATGTTAAGTTGTCCATCTCGCCTTCGTTCTTGCTGTTTAGGTTTGGAGTCGATCCTCTGCTCTGAGTCTGCCATCTTTTATAGCTCGAGAGCTGTTTACTGGCTCGAGGCTACCCCTTATCCCAGATTGCCCAGCGTCTGCTACCCAGATCTTGTTTGCCGCTTCAGCTGCGAGGTTGCTTTCTTACTGGCTCAGGCTTAGTATAATCTTTTTTTCTATTATATATTGTTTATTCTTTAAAGTTTGTCAAGTATTTGTCAATTTTTCGTCTAGGTAATATTCCTTTATCCCTTATTGCGTTTTTGTGTATTTTAGCTTTGTTGGCCATCGCTCCATAACTCCCAGGCCTTCTTTTCCCTTGAACCCTTTTAAATTAGAGCGCCCCCCCACTAGGATAGCCTTTTAAATTAGAGGCTTTCCTTCTATTCCTTAACTGTAAAAAAAAAAAAAAAAAAAAAAAAAGTCTATTTGTTTTTTGTAGTATAGCTTTTCATTATTGTTGTTTTGATTACTATAATGTCTAAAGATAAAAAAGGTATCTGGCTTCAAAAAGTGTAACTCATGCTGTCAGAAAATGTCTGACAGATGGGCACACTAGTTGTGTGTATTGTTTGGGCGCTATTCACCTGCAGGACTCCTGTTCTATATGTCACGCTTTTAGTACAAGGGTCCTGCAGGAGCGCAAAAATAAATGAATCCTTCTGGGATTATTGAAGCCTCAGGATTCTCTGGCTAAAAGTACTTAGCCAGCGAAATCCCCCAAGTCTGTCAAGCAGTCGGCTCCACCTTCGGAGCAGACTCCTTTACTTGACCAACCAAGTATGTCTGTACCGGCTGGCACCGACAAGACAACTCCTCTGTCGGCCCCATCTGCTATTTCGGAGCTGTCTCAGAGCTATAAGAGTCTGAGGTCTCCATCCTTGGAGTCCATCTACTCGGCACCTCTGTCACCTTTGTTACAGAGTGAATGTAGTCATCATTCTTCCCACTCCTTCCGATCCTCTAGATTATCGGATCATGATGTGGAGAGAGTAGCAAGTAGGTTGCTTAAGTCACAGGCACTGGCAAAAATTCTGCCCAGCCCACCACAACAGGTATCTGCTCCAACCGTCTCTATTTTTATTCCTCCTCAGACTACATTTAGCTCTTAGCAGGAAACCATGGATCTGCAGGTAGTAGAACCGTCGGCGCTGATAATCATATCTCCTTCATTTCCGATGTTGGCTCCAATTACCTCGATTGTACTTTCTATCGAGGGATCTGGGTGCCGAGGCTCTTTTGTCTGCTCTGAGTGGGGAGTGGCATCGGACCCTTGTCCGACCCCGTTCTCCCTCTCTGAGCTTCGGCGCAGTTGAGCTCTGCTCCAACATCGGCCTTGGAGCCATCACTCGACACGGAGAGACTCCCGTTTCTTCAGAGCTGGAGCTTTCTCTGCCTAGAGGTTGGGATGCCTTCGAGGTCATGCGGAGTGTGCTGTCCCCCGAGACAGCTCTACTGCCAGCTCCATTGGTCCCCCCCCCTTGGTGTCTGTGCCAACCTCTACTCCTCCAGACCCCAAGCATAGGGAAACTATGCCCGAGGACACCCCATTGGGTGATCCCTCTTCTTCCGGGGAGGCTCCGAGTGATCAGGGGAGGCTTCGGAAGAAGTGCAAGAGGAAGCGCACAGACTCCCCTGTGTCTGTCACTTCAGATACAGACATGGATCAATCGGAAGGCTCCCCAAGGTGTCCCTCTGAAGAAGTTTCCTTTTCGGACATACTTGAAGTGCTTAGACAGAGGAGGGACTGGACTTCCTCTACCGAGGACGAGTCTGTATACCTGGACACATTCGGTTCCCGACCTTCCACCTCCTGGGTATCTCCTCCTTTCTATCCACTCATGTCTGTAGTGGCTCGAAAGGCTTGTTCAGCTCCAGATTCTGTGGAGCCTACTCCGAGGAGACCAAACAAATTTATTACAGCCCCCCAGGACAAGCAATTCCTCTCCAAAGGTGTGTCCGTTGATGCCATGGTGGTAGCAGCAGCCACCAAGAAAGCATTAGCAGAGATCTCTTCATCTGTTCATCCTCTGAACAAAGAGTTTTGGACGATGGACAGATATGGAAAGCGAATGTTTGCTTCAGCGACCTTTTCAATGAGGTCCCTGAATTATCAATGCCATTTTAAACGTCTTCAAAGGGATCTCCTGAAAGAGCTTGGAGATGCCCTTCAAGATCCTACAGCTGAGGGAGCACCAGCCAAAGTAGCTTATCAGCTTGCGACTCTTAATTCCATAGTTAACTCCTCCATGAGGCTGATTTCCTATGCAGCCGATGGAGCTAGCAGAGACGTGACTGTTGCGACTCTCAGGAGACATGCTTGGATGCGGCTGTGTCCATTTGCAGAACCCTTTTGAGCGTCCTTCACCAGTACTCCCTTTAATGTCTCCTTTCTCTTTGGTCCTCAGGTGAAAGACGCGTTGACCAGGTGTGAGCAGGAAGGAAAGACTCTCTCTGTCTAGGGAGTCCGTTTTTCCACTCCTTCCAGACCTTATCCCAAGGGTCAGAAGAGCGGAAAGATGTGGTTCCGAAAATCCCAGCGACACTTGCCTGACACACGTGGTGATTTTTCCCCCAGGGGCAGAGGGGGAAACAATAACAGACGCTGCCCTCATGGCAGAGAGGGACCGCAAAACCAGGGTGACAGAGAAACTTTCTCTGCCAAACCCTTCCAGCATCCTTGAAGGGTTGCCCGAATGCTCACCTCTGGAGGCAGTCGGGGGAAGACTTTTGCTGTACCCAAAAGCCTGGCAAAATATAACGAGACACATGGGTACTATCCATCATATCCGGGGGTTACAAAATTCCCTTCCATCAGTCCCCCATAGAATCAAAAAAGCCTGACCCAGATGTCCCACCTAATCTAAGGGATCAAGCAGTCACCGAAGTTTCAAGACTGCTCGAAAAAAGCCATTCAAGACGTCCCCGCAGACCAACTAGGATCTGGAACTTACTCAAGATTCTTTTTGGTACCAAAAAAGATAGGGGACTGGAGACCAATACTGGATCTCAGCAGATTGAACAAATCTATACAAAAAGGAAAGTTCCGGATGGTGCACTACAGTCCATTTTCCCTTTTCTGGGTCAGGACAATTGGATGTGCTCCATAGATCTTCAGGACACGTACTACCATATCAAGATGGACAGACGCTCCAGGAGATTCCTTCACTTCTGGGTAGGGGCCAGTCATTACCAGTTCAGAGCTCTGCCCTTTGGTCTCACCTCAGCCCCCCCCCCCCCCAGGGTGTTCACCAAATGTATGGCAGTAGTCACGGCTCACCCGAGACGTTAAGGATTCCAGGTGTTTCCCTATCTAGATGACTGGCTCCTGACTGCTACCACCAGGCGTCAACTCTTAAAGGCATGGGATTATACAATCACATTATGCACTCAACTAGGCATTACAGTAAATTTCGAAAAATCTGCTTTGTTGCCCTGTCAGTCTATTACATATATAGGAGTAGAATTAAACACAAAAGAAATGTCTGCAAGATTACCACAGGAAAGGGTTTCCACTATTCATCAACAAGTGCTAATTCTAATGCAGAGCAAAAGGGTTCAAGTCAGACATGTCCTCCAAGCTCTAGGCTCCATGGCAGCTGCCATTCTTCTCCCATTAGCACATTTCCACATGAGAATCCTTCAGTGGCTTTTCACGCAGTGGTCTTTACAGGAACTACCCATGTCTCACGTGATCCTGATCACAGAAACATGCAAAAGGCACCTTTCTTGGTGGATGGTCTCCCCACTAGTAATTCAGGGCAGACCTTTCATATAACCCTCTCCGGTAGCCACAGTGACCACGGATGCCTCCCTGATTAGGTTGGTGGGCATTATCTAGGCAGGACAGTCCAAGGCACTTGGCAACCTCACAAGTACCATCTGCATGTTAGTGTCTTAGAAATGAGAGCGGTTCTTATAGCGTTGCAAGCCCTTCAAGACTCTCTTCCTTCCGGGACCATTCCAATCCAAATGGACAATATGCCATTGGTGTGGTACATCAACAAACAGGGCGGGACCAGGTCTTACCCCTTGTGTTGAGAAGCACTCAGACTGTGGCAGTGGGCAATTTCCTCCCGTTTTCTGATAGCAAAGCACATCCCTGGGAAATCCAACGTTGTAGCGGACAGGCTCAGCAGAGCTATCCTCATGCCTCAAGAGTGGTCTCTGAATCAGGAAGTTCCAGATCTTATCTTCTGCAAATGGAGCAGCCTTGCTGCGACCTATTTGCCACTCCTCTCAACAACAAATGCAGCAGCTACTTCTCCCTACTTCCTCTTCCAGGTCATATACCCAGAGATGCTCTAGTCCACGATTGGCCTCAGGGACTCCATTAGGCTTTCCCCCTACTTCCAAGACTCGTACAGAAAGCAAATTTGTTGGGTTGCAAAATGATCCTCATTGCCCCATATTGACCTCTACAAATATGGTTCCCTTTCCTACATCTCCACCTTCTGGATCAACCGTGGATTCTAGACCCGGTTCCAGATCTGCTGATTCACCAATCAGGCAGGTTGCACCAATCCCTTCAAACTCTCCAGCTCGCAGCTTGGTTACTCCACTTCCAACCTTAGCCAGGCTTTCCAATATCTCCCCAGCAGTCCGTGATATTATTGTTTCCTCACATAGGTCTACTACGAGGAAAACGTATGCTAGTAAATGGAAACGGTTTTCTTACTGGGCAGAATCTAAAAGTTTGGATCCTTTCTCAGCCCCAGTCCATGAAATTCTTGAATTTCTAGCACAGCTTTTTCAGTCTGGTGCAGCTTCCGCTACCATTAGAGTACAGCTAGCTGCTATTTCTAATTTTCATACCGGTATGTTTAATTCTAGCATAATGTCTCTTAAGCTCTGCAAAACCTTTATGAAAGGAACATCTCTTCTTAGACTCTGTTAGAGATCCTCCCCCTCCTTGGGATCTCAAGTCCAGTTTTAGCTTCCTTAATTTTGCCTCCCTTTGAACCGGCAACATCATGCTCTTTAAAATTTATTTTTTGGAAGACCCTTTTTCTGGTTGCTATCACTTCAGCTAGACGTGTCTCAGAACTTCAAGCACTGTTCGTCCTCCTTACCTGGTTTTACAAGGATAGAGTTTCTCTGAGGACCAATCCATCCTTTAATCCTAAAGTCTGCTCAGAGAACAATTTAAAACAATCCATAGATCTCCCAGTTTTCTTTCCTAATCACAGCAACAAGGCAGAATACAAGCTCTATCAATTGGATGTACACAGACAATTGCGTTTTTACTTCCGTAGAACTAAGGAACTAAAAGTCAGACAAGTTATTTCTTTCTTATGCTTTCAACAAACAAGGCCTTCCAGTTTCTAAAGTTACCCTATCCAGATGGTTATCTGATACTATTGCCTTTATCAGTTACGGAATAGAGAGCTACCAGCTAAACCAAAAGGTCATTCCATTAGAGCATTGGCCACCTCTGTAGCTTTTCAGTCTAGGTTGCCCATAGACTCAATCTGTGCAGCTGCCACTTGGGCAAATCCCCACACACTTCTCTCTCATTACAAGGTAGATATGGTCTCCCAGAGCAGAGCTTCCTTTGGTTCTGTTCTGAAGTTTGTTCCAATGAGCCACCCAGGATTTTAGGTGCTAGGGACACCTGTCCCAAACAGCAAGAATGAAGGCGAGATGGACAACTTAACATGAAGTTACGTACCTACCATAATGTTCCATGTGTCTTCATCTCGCCTTCCTTCTTGCGTCCCTCCCTCCTTCCCCCTTCCTAGAGGATTGTGAGGAGTTCCCCTTTTGTTTTCACTGGCTGAGCATTATTACTTCACATGCCAGGTAATTTATAACTCTTTCCTTATTTAGGTGTATTGGACAACCAGTTTTAGTAACTGGTTACTCTGCTTATGTCTAGTGTGCGCTGTCACAAACAAGATCTGGGTAGCTGACGCTGAGCATTTTGGGATAAGGGGTAGCCTCGAGCCAGTAAACCGCTCTTGAGCTATAGAAGATGGCAGAGTGCTCCGAACCCAAGCAGCAAGAAGGAAGGCGAGATGAAGACAACTAACATGGAACGTTATGGTAGGTACATGACTTTTTTTTTTTTTTTTCCCTCAAGGGAACAGTTTGGTTATGTAAGTTTTTGCTTACATGGGGTCGATTAATCACCGTTCGCTTACCTAAGTGTTCGGTGATCTAATATAGACCCAGAAGGTACCACTGCTTTGGAACAGACTCCTCATCCACATAAAACCAAGTTTAACCCTATCTATATTCAAGAGCAACTTGCATCTGTGAATGGAAAACAGAAAATTTACCTCAGGACTGCCCTCGTACTACTATTGGACAAAAAACGCTCCTAAATGCTTTATCCCATGTGTGGGTCACCTCAGATTTTCTGTTATGATCCCAGTTATTCTCATTATGGGTAATATATAATTATTGACCATGGGGCGGGTAACACCAATTTCCAACCAAGTGGAATAGGGTAATTTGAGTACAGAAAGGGAAACTGGCTAGGCTTAAAATGGCCCGCAAGAGCAGCTAGCCTAGTACTTACCCGTGAATCAGTGAAGTAAAAGTTAAACAGAAGGTGAAGTTACGAAATACTTCCAAAGTGAAGGATTTAGTTTAGAAAGGCTAACACAGTTTGTCACAGCATGGTGGAACAATTGGTCCCCAAAGTAAAGAAAACAGAAAGGAAGAAACATGGACATGTGAAAGTATAACACTTTAATATGGTGCAGTATTTACCAAAAGGAGAAAGCAAAACAAATCGGTACAAAAAATGGCACCAAAGATAGTTGCAGAGAAATGCAGGCAAAGGCATATGGATATACAAAATTTCACAATACAAAAAATAAGAAAACAAAAGGGGAAAGCAGAAAAGATTAGTAATGGGGAAGTTAAAGAAATGGAAACTGAAATTATGGATTACCTGAGAAGTGAAGGATACAGTATAGAAAATCCTACAGTGGTAAGGTCACAGCATGATGGAACAATGAGTCTAACAAATTAAGGAGAAACAGATGAAAAGGAAAGCATGTGATCACTTGCCACATGAAGATTCTCTATACCTTTCAGTACGAAATGAATACAAAAGTTCAGTTGGAGATGTACAGCAAGGGAAGAAGCAAGAAACATTGGCAACTCAGTCAATGTTGTGTAGTGATTGACAAGTGAATGGGTTCATAGATGTGTACTAGGCTAATGGCCCTGGAGCCTTTACAAGCCTAGCGCATAGGATTACCCTGGCATCATGCCACCCTACCTTAGTTCCCAGTGCCTCTGTCGAGTAGAGCCACTGGAGTGATCCCGGGGTGAATTTTCTGTTTCCCATCCACTCATCAAGATTTCTACTGAAGAGTGCCAGTGTGGTGCTCTGCTTGACATGTATGGAAGTCTATCCCATAGCATGGGCAGTCTCTGAGTTATGAACCTGTCCCTCCAGCATGTTCTGTTGATTGGTGGTAATGAGGTTGAGGTCTCTGGAGCATGTGGTGTGGAGGGATTGGGATCTGTTTACATGTAGCGTTTCTAATAGAACTGGATAAGACATGGCTTTGTAAGTCAAGCAGAAATTGCCTCTAAGTAGGCGAAATGAGAGAATAGTTGGGAGTTATTTTGAGTCTGTCCAAATAGGACAAGTGATTAGGGCCTAGGTACTTTTGCGGCCTCTCCAGTTGTTGCAGGTGTCTAGTGAGGTACATGCCAAATGGGGCATTGCACTCTGGCCTAATGAGGGAAGAGTAGAGGGAGACAATGACCTCTCTATTCCTGGATGCAAAACCCTTATGAGATGTGCCACACAGAAGGACTTTCTAACCACAGTGGCAATGTGGTTATCAAAAGAGAGGTTGCTGTCAGTCTGTGTTCCCAGATCTCTTATAACGCCTTTTGTGTTCAGTGGACTACCATCGATGTGGTAAAGTTTTTCACAAGGAGGATTATGACATTTTTTGGCATTGAGCTTAAGGCCATGATTCTGACACCATTCATTGGTCTCAGTGAGGCCTTTCTGTAGGATGTCATCATCACTTTGGGAGCTAATTATAGAACCCAACTTGCAATTGTCTGTGAACTTTGTCAGCCAGAGTCCCTTCATGTTGGCCTGGACTTCAGAGAAGTCGATACCAAACGGGAAATGACACAGGACTGAACCCTGTGGGACTCCACTCATGATTGGTCAGCAGTCTGACTTGGAGTCAGCTACTTTCATACTGTGGGTTCTAATTTATTTATTTTACATTTGTTAACCGGGAAAGTCAGACTTCATACAGGTCCATTTTCAGGGGAGGCCCGGGGAGAAAAGCTCCAAATGTACAAAAATAAGTGTAAATACAGTGAAATTATTAGTGAGTTATCACAAAACTGAGATTTGTTTAACTATATGTACACACAGGTACATGTTTTTCTCACATACACACAGCATAGGGTGGAAGCAAGTAGCTGAGAAAGAAATAGTTAGATTTCATCTGAAAAAGGATAACGCATGTATTAAGGTGGTTATCATACATGGTGTAGTGTTAACTTCAAGTCTTTCCAGTAGATGGCTGATGCACAGAATTTTAAACAGAGGGTCAGAGTTTTATTCCTGTAATAAGATTCTCATTTATGAATTATGTTTGAGTGGCGGTTAGTCAGGGTTTGTACAGGGACAAAGCCACTGCATTTTTAGGTATTTCCTAAGGGAGTTTTTGAATTGGGATAAGGAAAGGTCAGTGGTGAGTTCAGCAGGAAGTAGGTTCCAGTTTTCACCAGCAGAGTTGGAAAATAGTGATTCACCAGTGGAATTGTTGGTTTTAGCAGTTTGCACTAGCAATTTTTTGGAAGAGCGAAGGGATTTCAGGTTACTGTGGGGGGGGGGTAATATTTTTCAGTATGGTCTGGTTGGTAGAGGATTTTGTGAAAAGCTGTTAGTTGGTTATATTGCAGTTGATAGGGTAGTTCATGCCAGTCTAACGATTGAAAGTTAAGGCAGTGATGGGTTCTATAAGCTGATCCTGTGGCAAATCTGGCAGTGTTATTGTTGCACCTAGTAAATTTATTGAGATTGTGATTTGCTTAGGTTTACGAAGATGGGTGAGGCATAAAGGAGGGTCGATAGCAGATGTGTATGGGCAATAACAGATCTAGCAGATGGGGTTAGGAATGGTTTAATCCTGTATAAAGAGCCTCATTTTTTTATTAACTGTTTTAATAATTTTGTCTGTGAGCATCAAACTTGAGGTTGTCGATGATCACTCCCAGTAGTTTAGTAGTAGGTTCTGGGGAAATTATGGTACCATTGGTAGATATTATGGTGAGAGGTGGTGAAGGGGATCTTGCGAGTGGGGGAGAAGAGTAATAGTTTGGTTTTATTTGGGTTTAATAGTAGTTGGCGACCAGTGAGCCAGCTCTCTACTTTGAAAGTGATTTGTGACGAGGATTGTAAATCTGTGGGGGGGAGGTGGCAGAGAAGTTTAGGGTTGAGTCATCTGCATACTGAATACAAGTTGCATCAGGGATGACTTTGTACAGGTCGTTCATTTTTGCATCGTTAGTAAACAAGGCATTTGGGGTACTAGTTTTGGATACTTCCAGAGTGGATTTATACAAGATGGCTACCCCCCTCCTTTCTTAGAGATGCAATCAAGTCTTAATATATTGTACCCTGGGGATATAATCTCATTATCAATGGTAGTAGGCTTGAGCCAGGTCTCGGTAACGCATAGTATATCAGGGGAATAGACATCCAGGAGGGCATGTAAGTAGTGAATTTTCTTGTTTATACTTCTAATGTTGAGGTGACACACGGAGTGAGTTGGGGGCATTCTTTGCATTTTGTAAGCTAGTATGGGTGTTATTTGTGGGGCTGATAGTAACAGGTGGGGTTGGGCCTGGGTTAGGGTGGATGTCACCATCCACTATGAGGTTAGGTAGTAATCGATAGCAAGTTTCTGGAGTTATAATAACAGTTTGTGGTATTATTTAGTTCTAGGATTAATATATGTAGCACGAATGGGATGCTGAGTTTTTGGGGTCTATATCAGATCATCGAAACGGCTCATTATCGAATGCCATAACATCGAACTGCAAAACCTGAACCCTAACAATATCGAACCAAGAAAACATCAGTCTGAGTCAGGAATGTGATATAGAAGAACTTGAGCAAGAGGGAGTATATACATACTTGGGAATTAAATGAAGGATCAACAACAAAACATGAACAAATGTGAAAAAACTTAGGAATATTTTAGAAGACCTAAAATTAATACTAAAAACTACCTTGACATCAAGGAACTAAGTCCAAGCTATAAACAAATTTGTTCTTCCTGTTCTGTTGTAGTTTTGGAGTGAGTGACTGACCCCAAAAGGTATTGAATCAGTTAGACAGGAAAACAGTAAAAATAATTCACACTTCTCAAATTATTTATAAAAATCAGTGTTTATCAAGATTTATATATTTTCCATTCTGAAGGAGGTATGGTCCTTCTAGAAACTGAATACATATATAGATCTGCAGTTGTAGGACTGCATGTATGTTTTACTGATCTCACAAGATTCAAGCATCATGAAAGTTTTAAAACATGAGTAGAACAAGTCTAAGATGAATTCCCTGCTTAGTTTAGCAGAAGTGTGTTGGTGTCAAGCAGGAATGGAAATCAAACCTGAAGTAGCTAAAAATCAAAGCAAAACTATAAAATGAACGATAGGTGAGAAGGCAAAACATATAGGAAAAGGCATAAATATAGTTTGAAGTACAGAAAACTCCTGGAATAACCTCATGTCGATCAGGATTTGATGCAGGAATGGTTAAGGAGAGTTGATTTTAAACCGAAAGATAAAAGGTTAATTATTGGCAGTCCAGGATAGTGGACTTGCATACATGTTGGTTTACTAAGTCCATTGAACGTGTTAGAGAAACAGACAAATACAGGTTCTGTAAAACAGAATTAGAGACAGTCACACATCTTGCTGCTGAGTGTGATACAGTAATGGCAGGGGGCCGTATACTAAAAGGCATAATAATGCAGCAAAGCTGTTGCATTGGAGATTATGCAAACAATACTGAGTTGCTGAGAAACACTGGAAACATGAGCCACAAAGCATTATAGAGAATGATGAAGTTTATATTACCAACAGTTCAAGAAATAGATGCTAAAAAACAGATATAGTAGCCCATAAAAAAATAATTTGCATTGATCACTGAAGTAGCTGAAACCATTAGTGTGTTACACACAGAGACATACTATCATAAAATAACAGGATTTGCAGGTAGAAATGAGGGCAATGCAATTTTGAAGAAGCATACTCAGCAGTTCCAGTAGAGGTAGAAGCAATGGGTCTCGTAAAGAATTTACAGTCATATTTAGATATGCTACCACTACATGTAACTCCATACGAATTGCAGAAGGTATCAGTTCTGGACACATTGCAGGTACTGCGAAGAGCATTTTTGGCTGACATCAAAGATTGAAGCAATACTAATTTCATGAACTTCAATCCCACTAAGAATTAGGACTTGGGTCCATTACCATCATGGTATTAGAAACCCAAAAGACTTGGAGAAATTAAACCGAACAGAGACTTCCTTACCTCTAAATCCCAAATTCAAGTGCCTGGGGCTGGTTGTCAGCCAATGTGTACTCTGATTATTTTAATAACTATTTTACTATGATTTTCCTGTATATTGCTAAACACACTGTTAAAAAGCTAAGTTAGCAATATCACTTAATGATATTTCCATCCAGTCCCTGTGCTTCTTGCTGTAAAACCTTACAATACATTCTTAACGTTTTTGGCCTCATAAAAATAGAACTACCAACGGGATAATGGAAAAGACACATTCAAAGGAAATGACTAGTTCTTCACAGAAGGCAACATTTTCTTTGTGGCCAAGAGCACAATATAAAAAATGTAAATATTTTTATTCTATAACCACACCATGTCCAAGATCCAACTATCATAATCACCTGTTACTAAAGTAGAAAAGCTCTACCATCTTGTTCCACAAAAATAAACTCTTTGATAGGCCTACAACATATATTACCATCTACCCAGACTTCCACATGCATGACAGCATAATCTTTGGGATTCTTGGAACCAGCCCATTCTCTTTGGGACCGAATATATCAATGAAATTATGGGTGTTGAATAGTTCTGTTCCAACGACTTCTGCAGTACTTTATGTAACCATCATAAATTTGCAAGAACAGAGTTTCTACTACATGTTAGCATCCATTGTTAACTTCAAATTCCAGGCATTAAATATTCTAATTAAGTGAATGCAATATGTATACTTTACATTATCAATAACCGTAGCTACAATGGTGCCACCAATCAATAATCTACATGCATTGTTACTTGAATTTGACATTAACTGAGTTGGCAAAAACTCTAAATTGTCTCCCTTTCTGAACTTCACTAAAAGCAAAACAGTAGCCAGACAAGAAGACAAAGGTAGTTAACTATGAACGAAGCATACTGCTGCTGTCACTGCTCGATCGCGCTCACTCTTTTCTGTCTCACACACTTTTGCTCTCATTCACACAAGCATGCATATACTCACACAGATTCAGAAACATAAACAAATACATGCACATACTTTTTTAAATGTTTCTTTTACTTTTACAGTCACTAAGCAGCAAAACCACTGCTTAGCGAGTGTAAAATAATGGTTCGATCTCGCTCGCACTCTCAAGCACACATACACAAACACACTCAGTTCTATTTTTTTTTTTATTTTCTATATTTTGTGTAACCTCTTGTAGTCTCTCACAGAAGGGATTTACAGCTGAAGTGCAAATTTGCTGCACCAGTAGGAAGGTGTAATGTTCAAGTATGCTACAGAAAGCTTAGAATGCTTTAGAGATCCAACAACTTTCTCACCAATACAGGTAAAGCTACATTTGCCACTACTTAGCACCTCCCTTTTCTAGTTTGAGTACCCACTCTTACTAACTTCTAGGCAGCAGCAAAAGCAGAATTGAAGCAATGCTACTGTAAAGTGGCTAAATTTGCAGCAAATGCCACTTTCAGAATCCACTACTGTATAGTACTGAAAACCTAGATTGGTTAGAACTAGCCCATCAATTAATATATACAGAGCGTCTTTCCACCTACAACATTAGCCAGCATACATCTGCCAGATATACACAGTCTTTCTAGTCCTTGGGCCCTGACCATTATGAAAACAGGGGCATGAATGGCTAGGCTTAAAAAGGGTCTAAGGCCATTTGGCTGGTAACCTCCAATGAGGATTCCTTCTAGTGAGTTGCAAATGCATGAAATTGCTTTCCTTACAAATTTGTGTATCAAGAACAAGTTTGAATCCAGAAATACATACAGTAACCAATATGTTGTGTGTGTATATATATATATATATATATATATATATATATATATATATACACACACACACACACACACACACACACACACACACACACACACACACACACACACTTCCCTGCTATAAAGTCTGATGATGGCTGTGAAATGGGTATAGTTATCAAATCCTATGCTGCTATTCAAAATCTCCAGCAAGGACAATGCCAAACAAATGCTTCATGTGTTAATTATGGGCTTACGTTCAATGCCCTGAAATGCATCATTGGTAAATCTTGTATCTGTACCACTTACCATACAGATTTCTTACTCTGGCACAGTCAGCAGGTGGTAGGGTCTCTATATTGTTGACAGATTCTCCTTTGACCACCATGCTGTGTGGTTGCTGTAAAATCCTTCTGCTTTACACCGCTTACCCTTTGTTGTATCTTGTCAAGTTCCAAATAAGTTATACCCTTACTGTGTTCATCCTTTATTAGGCCCAGCATTGAAAACACTGCCCCTTTGGCGCATACCTCACAAAGTACTCAGAGCACCTCAAAATACTTCTGTGTTTATTCAGCAAAAAAAAGATCTCCTGTCTCAGTAAACGTAGCTACTGTGACAGACTAATACTTCTCTTTACAAAGTGTCCTACACATTCCTGAGTGGGTCATGTCTACTACAATTCCCATGCTATGAAGGGCCCAGTATTCTAAGATCACCATCACCACAATAAAACAAGTAACCCAATACTATCACATCAGCATTTCTAGAAGGCTTGCAAAGTATGTTAACCAGTGCATTCCACATTTGTGAAATAGGCTGGCTTTACATGTCAAACACAGGACTTCACTTGCAACATTTATAAACAGTTTGGATAAATGTAAGAATTTAGGACTAAACCAATACAAACAGCAAATCAATTTTTTTCAAAAGCGTGTTTTCCCCTCCCCAAAGAAAAGCAAATGTTATTTTCATTCTGTCTTTTGTGGATGAATTCAGAGTTTTATTTTTCTGACCTTGTCTACCAGCAGGAAAAACTACTATTGGGAGTCTGGGTGTGTTATATACTGCCCGAGTAACATACAAAAAATAACAACAATGCATTACCTAGGTCATTCGCAATTAATGTTATACATTTTTTTCAGCCAGTTTAGGTCTAAATTATTTGCTCCCAAAACATATTCCTACCTAAATTTGTCTTGGCATGGGCCTCAGCTTTAGTAAGCAATCTCATTAAATGACAAGGAACATTCACAAGTGGTGATCTGTAAATGTGTGCAAACAGGTCCCTGTGCGATACAAACACAAGCTATTAGCACATCATTTTATCTTTTATCTACCATTACCACTGGTTACGACACAAAATGCCAGCCAGCGAGGGGAAGGGGAGATTCCCTGGGTTTTTGTGCAGATGTAAACCAACATTAGTAACCCTCCTCCATCTTGGTATTTAAGCCTTGCAACTAAATATTTAATTTGTTTGTGGGTGTGTGCATTTAAATTTATTGAATCCAAAAAGTAATAGATTTTCAGTCATAAACATCCAAAACAGAAGCACACATGCGCATACACACACATCTCAGCTGTCCCAAATTTGGGGGAACACATGTAATTTGTTCTCTAACTTTGTTCCATCCCACCTAAATCTGGAAATGTATTTTGAGTGAATAGCCCCACTAAGAGTACCTTTTCCCTAAATATTTTCTCTGTGTCCAGAATTCCAAGTAAAAGTTGAAAGACATGGCACATACATACATACACACATAGACTGTGCTAACACATATGCAGCTATTTCCTACATCAGAGGAGTAGACCACTTTTTCCCTTTTGTCAGGTTCCAACTTGTTACCAAAAAAACTTGTTTATTGCAGTCCTTTGCAAAAACTATTTACAATTAAAAACTGAGTGCACTCAACAAAACAAATAAAATTTCTCCAACTGTCTAATCAACAAAAAGGGTCTGTTGCCATGGATATTAACTTTCCCACTACCTCTGTTTCCAGCTTGGTGGATATGAGCATCCTGAGGTAATGTAGAAACTGCCTCATATTTACAGACAACCAGTTAATTATTAAACATATTGATATGGTATGCAAGAGATGCATTTACACAATGTCACTGGATGCAAAGCTTTCACATAAAATCACTCCTAATGTCAATAAGGTTGTCAGTAGTATACACACTGCACCGATCACACACAACTCAAAGCAGAAACAGACCAATATATGATGAGGCATTTAAATGCAACCTACCTAAACCCCAAAGACCTCCTTAGTGAAGTACAAATAACTAACTCCCTCAGCAACCCTGAATTCACACGTTCAAAACAACACCCGCATCATCCCATACAGCCATATCTCATGGAACCTCTACTTCTAACCCCCATATGGCACGCCACCACAAAATCTAACATTCTAGTCAATGGAGACCCCATTGTGTGATACACTGATGTCCCTCTCACCAGGCTGAGTAAAGAGAAAGTCACGGTCAGTTGCTTATCAGGGGCCAGGATTCACCACGTTACAAATGCATGCAGGTCTTTGGACCACAAGTACCAGTATGACTCAGTCATAATCCATGTGAGTGTAAATGACCTGAGATCTACTTCCCTAGACAACATGAAGAGGGACATCATGGAGGTCTCAGAATCTTTGTGTCTCAGGCTGGTATGAGAACAGCATTAAGCAGCATTTTACCTTCTCCAAGCATGATGCCACAATATGAAGAAAAAATAACTGACTAATAATTGGCTTTGTTTCCGGTGTCATTCCAATGTGATGCAATACTGGTCAGCAAGGACGGATATAGTTACAGATCATGCTGCTATGTCAGGGATGGTCTCCACCACTCCTCCTAGGCTTTCAAATATTAGCTAAAAACTTTCCTCCACGCATAGTGCTGCTTTTTTTGTTTTAGTTAATGCCAAACTGAAAGTACTTCTGAAATAGCAAATCAAAACAAAGAAAACTTAAAGGTGTTACTGCTCAATACCAGAAATCTACACAAAAATATTACTCCCTAGAAGCTATCCTATCCTTAGAGAATGCGGATATCTATGCAGTCACTGAGATGGTTTAAAGCTGTGTAGAGCACACTGACAGTACATGGTTATAATGCCTTCTATACATTTAGACTATCCACTACACAGACTGGGACTAAAGGTGAAGGTGTCCCAATTTACATCAAAAACACATATACCTCCAGTCTTGAAGCTTCTACATATTATAATCACCATAGGCATAATCCAGTTTCACCTCCTTACAAGCTATATAATAAGACCAAGGAGAAACATAACAAACTTACTGGAAACACTCAAAACCCAAACTAATAGATATTCATGCGTGACTTTTAATTACCCCACTATTAACTGGGTATTACATATGACACCAAATGCACAAGCACAGAGACCCTTGGATTTTGTAAACGCAACCGCCTTCCGGGACCAGTGCCATTTTTTAATCTAAAAAAATGAGACCACAATAAATCATTTCAAAACTTTTCCCACATTTAATGTGCCCTATAACCGGTACAATTCAATTGAAAAACAAACAAATCTGTTAGGGGAAAAAAAAAAAAAAAACATGCAATATGCTGGTTGCAGAAGTGTGCACACTCTTAAAGTAATACTTTGAAGCACCTTTTGATGTAATTACAGCATTCAGCCTTCTTGGGTAGGAGTCTATCAACATGGCACATCTTGACTTGGCAATATTTGTCCACTCTTCCATGCAAAAGCATTCCAAATCTGTCAGATTGTGAGGGCATCTCTTGTGCACAGCCCTCTTCAGGTCAATCCAACTATTTTCAATTGCATTTAGGTCTGGCCTCTGGATGGGCCATTCTAAAACTTTAATTTTCTTCTGGTGAAGCCATTCTTTGGTTGATTTGGATGTATGCTTGGGGTCATTGTCGTGTTGAAAGGTGAAATTCCACTTAATATTAAACTTTCTAGCAGACACCTGAAGGCTTTGGACCAAAAGTGACTGGTATTTGGAATTGTTCATAATTCCCTCCACCTTGACTAAATCCCCAGTTACAGCTGAAGAAAGGCAACCTCAAAGCATGATACTACTGCCAACATGCTTCACTGTGGGGATGGTGTTCTTTTGGTGATGCAAAGTGTTGTTTTTGCGCCAAACATACCTTTTGGAATTGTGGCTGAAAAGTTCAACCTTGGTCTCATCAGACCATAACACATTTT